>NW_026623552.1:0-15783 GCF_030028575.1 Malurus melanocephalus
CGCTCATCGCGACCGCCGCTTTCCGCCGCCCGAGCTCGGCGCTGGGTCGTGCTCCCGCCGTCCGTGCCCAGGAGCGGAGGCTCCCGAGGAGTCGCGGGCTGCTCTTCCTTCCCTCCAGGCTCCGCCGCAGCTCCTCGGCGGCGAGCGCGTTCGCCCTGCATTTCTTTCAAACAGTTTTACAACAACACAAATATCYGTGTGGGCTGGGGAGAGGGATTTTTTTCCCCCTCCTCTCTCCCTACCCGAAGTGCGATGGTAGCGGGACACGCGCGCACACCCGATCCACACACGCACACACGCTCCGACCTTCTCCCATCCCCCTTCCCCCCTTCCCTTAAAATACTGGCAGAGAGTATTTTTCTTGGAGGAAATAAGTCTCAGCCACGAACGGAGAGACGCCGAGTTCCCAGGAGCCGCATCCCAGTGCACTTGTCCTCCTATTTCACACGCAGGTAAATGCCCACAACTGCGTGCGTTTCTAACTTGGAAGATTCTTGGAAACCAACTTTTTCCCTTCTACCTCCGCTCTCCTAGCCCATCTCTTGCGATTGTTTCTCGCTTTCCCTCCTCCCCCGATAAGTAAACAGTTCGGTGCAAACAGCTTTTCAGCATCAGGTCTGGCCAGGGCGAGGGGAGCGGGGAGAGGGGAGGCCTGAGGGCTCGGAGGCAGATGGAGCAGAAATCCAAGAAACCAGTCTGTACCCGGAGCCCACTTGGAGACCCGCGATGCACTTGTGTCATTTACTTTCCACRTTAAATGAGTATTTTTCGTATCAAATCTCATGAGAGACTTGAGGGGACCAGAATTCATCTCGATGCCCTTAATCAGCTTTGAGAAAAATTTGGCTAAACAGCATCGCTCTCGCCTCCTCCAGCAAATCTGCCTCTCCCTCCCCACGCCCGCCCGCCCGCTCACAGCTCGCGTTCCGGCGCTGCCAGACCCCGCAGCCCGGCCGGGCGAGCTCCGAGGGCAGCGGGCACCTCAGCCCCGGCCGGTGGGCACCGGGCCAGCCTGGCACTGCCCCCCGTGCCCGGGCTCGGCCCTCTTCCTCTGCTAATGCTCCACTAACACGTACAAGACCATTAACGGCTCTTAAACTGCCGAGATTAGTCTCCCTGTGGTTTTGGTTTGTTCTGCGGGGTCCTGCAAAGGAAAATGATAGTAGTGGTGGCAGGGGCCCCGCCGCCGGGCGGGGAGGGACGGGTCCACGGCYCCAGGGCTCCGAAGGGGAGCCCCTGGTCCTGCCCTGCGGGGCAGCCTTGTCTGAGTCGGGGTAAAGGATGCTGCACCATGGCGGGGGGGCTGGGGGAGAGAAGGGGCTCCCCTCGCTGACCTCCGCCCCCGCGGGAAGGGGMCCGGGCGCATCAGCGGGGATGGGGTTGCCCCCACTGCTCTCCGCGCTTTGATCCCGCTCTGCTCGCGGCCGGCGAGGCCGAGAGGCTTTGTGTGGCCGTGCTGCTGCGCTCGGCGCGGCCCGTCCCCAGGCCACGCCGCGGGGCTGCGGCCGCGGGCACGGGGCTCTTTGGGGTGCAAAGTCCGGCCGCCGGCGGCCGCCGCCGTTCCTCGGCGAGCTGCAGGAAGCTGCACCCCTTGGGAGCGCAGCTTATCGGGAAGTAACTGGGCATCATCTGTTGATTAACCAGTGTCTTCTAGTGGGCACCGAGAGCAGGAGATAAGGGCCGGCAATGATTGACCAGGCGGACTCCCCGGCTGCCCGGGGCAGCGGGGCCGCCGCAGTCCCCTCCGCCCCTCCGGCTGCAGGCAGGGCTTCGGGGGTTGAGCCCCCAGCCCCTCCTCCTTCTCCAAAAATACATCCCAATAGAGGAAAAAAAAATTCCAAAGTGATTTCTCAGTCTTCTCTTTCCTCCCCTGTCTGGCACTTGTGATCATTAGCGCTGAAAGCTGTTAATGTCTTGTCTCACAGCTCCCCCTTTAGTCTCTCTGCTCTCCCTGTCTCGCGTTCAAAGCCAGATCAATAGCAGGCTCTTTCTAACCTTGACCTATCCCTCGACCTGCCTCCATCTGCAGCTGGCCCCGCGCTTCTCTCTCTCCTCCAGACGCCGCAGCAGTCCCTTGAAAGGGCCCAGGGTCCCCGGGGGCTGTCCGGCGGCGGTAGCCCCGGCATCGCGCCGCTTTGTCCGCTCTGCGCCGTGCTGGGCGCTCTCCGCCGGTAAAAGGGAGCTGAGCCCCCTCAGGCCTCCACTCCGCTGTCCTGGGGCTGCGGCTCAGCTCTGGCCTCCGTCACCGGCCCGCAAACTTGGGGCCGCAGCCCTCCACGACAACGACAAAACACCAAAAGCCCCCCCAAAATGTCACCAAATTAAGAAAAAAAGCCCAAGCAAAATGGGAGCATAATCTGCAAGAAGAGAAGCTTTTTGCTAGCTTTAGAAGTGCTATGGTCCTTGTTTTAAATTAGGGGGGAGAAAGCACTCTCTTGCACTAAATATCTTGTATTAMGATAATAATCTTTTCTGTCTTCATAATATAAAAGGGATTTGAGGATTTCTCATATAGAAACGCTCTCCTTGTCAAAGGAAAAAACAAGCTCATCTGATGTCAAATATTCCATTTTATCCTATTTTCAACAAGGCATGCTGAGTCAAGAACTCTCAGTACACATGCTCAGCTTCTGGGTTTCTTTTTTTTTTTTTCTTTTAGTTGTGCAATGTCTTTAGCTAAACTTTGGCACAGATATAGATGGATAAATAACAGCAGCTTCAGTGTAAAGAGGAAGTCCCAATATCCTCATGGAGGATAAACTTGACTTGATGTGCCACTTGGACATATTTTGAATGCAGTTCCACTTTCTCCCCATTTGGTCAAGTAACTTTTCAGTGGAAGAAAAATTGTAGCTGCAGATTCTGTGTGATGTGATTTTGGCTTCTCCTCAGTCTTTAATGTGAAAGCTTATGCTAAGTTAGAAGTAAATTGTTTTTGATACAGGTCTGGGAGGTGGGGTGGGGTGGGGTGGGGTGGGGGGAGAGAAGAGAGGGAAGGAAGGAAGGAAGCAAGGAAGGAAGAAAGGAGGCTTGAGAGAATCTTGACATAAATGAGCCTGCTGTCCTCATTCTCTTTGAATCTTTAAATGTTGCTGCTTGGGAGGGGGAATAAATGAAAATAAACACAGGGCACTGATCTGTTCAGCTTAGTTAGCCGCTCCACCTTGTGAAACGGCACAGAAACACAGGATCTAACCAGATCATATTTACATACATATTAATAAAGCTCCCGAGGTGGCAGTTCAGCCTTCACATACAGAGCAAGGATCTCTGCGAGTTCTCATTTTAGATCCATAAAAACAGATAAAAAGAGGTCTTTTGGGCTTCCCTGAATATTTTTCTGCAGTGGTTTTATATCATTTCTGAAAATTACATAGTTAAGTGGCATCAAATTTCTGGGTGATATAATAACTCAAAATGTGTAATTTTTTTTTGTATCAAATCACTTTGCAGCCATAAACAGAGCTTCAGAACCTCAATTAGAGGAATGATTTGGTGGGGTTTTCATTTATGGCAAACAGTAAAATTGTTCTTGTTATCTATTCAAATATATATAAATTGCAACATTTATTCACTTGMTTTTCTTTTCCATGACACTGGTGTATTTGAGAGTGCAGTGAAATGAAGGCTTAAGAGGATAATGTATTATCCCCTGCCCCATTCCCAAGACTTTTTGGAGTGAGGTAAAAGCAATGAAGATTTTAGAGTGTTTTCAAGGCGTTTGTGTCCCCTTATTTTTAGTGGCTGTGACTTGCTGATGTTTCTAGGAGTGAATTTAAAAAATTAAGTTTTTCTCAACATTTACATTCTAAACCTTCTTTGGAGTCCCTTCCTCAGTCAGCGGTCTCTGAGTTCTTTTGCTGGGTTTTTTTTTGTGYGTGTTTTTTTTTCAATTCACACAGACTCCTTCATTTTTCTAACTCTTCTCAAGTGTTAAATGTACTAGATAACAGTCCAAATGCTGGGGCTGACTTTTCCCCCACATTTATTTTCAATAAAAATTTAAAAAAACAAAACAATAGTACTTCTTTAAAAAAAAATGAAAAATAAAGAAAACACGAACACCAGCAAGCCAGAACAGAAGAAAAACACTTTCAATTTTGGGGCTTTTTTCAAATCCCATAAAATGCAAGATCAGTCAATGTTTTCCTTCTTTTAAGCTTCAGACTTTCTGACAGGAGAGATCCAGTTATGTCCCCACTGAAATCACATGCAGGACCTCAGGGATTGCAGGGAGAGCCAAAYCTGCCCCTACATTTGTAACTCGAGGGTCTTTCTAAAAGATAAAAATTCTCTCCAGTACCTTCCCTCATCCTGCAAAAGATCACCTGCACCTGCGTGCACATGCCCACAGGCAAAGGTGGAGGGGAACATGCTTTGAAAGCATCCAACAGAAAAAGGAGCTGAGCACCCCATCTGCTATATGTACTCCATCCCACTATGAATGCCATTTGTGCATCCACACAGCACCCGCTTTAGGACAAAAAAAAATTGAAGGAAGATGGGCAAAACCCGCTGTTGCTGGGGAGGCTTTTTTTAAAAAAGCTGGCACATCTTTTCTATCGACTTCAATCCAAGGATTGTTTGTGCCTTTGGAAAACAAATGGCATCACTGCTTGGTGCAGTAAGTGAAGTTTTGTGAACCAGCACTAAATTCATCATAAAAAAAAACCCTGAAAACCTCATAGAAATCGAGGGCTATTTTTGTCTGAAGAGGACCTTTTAAAACTTGTTCCATTATGGAAACACATAACATAGTCTTGCATGACAGATACATGTGCAAGTTGGCTGGCACGTGGAGGGGACAAAGAACCCTCCTCCCTCCATAGGTATTCCTCAGAATTTACACAAGCTGAAATTTGGGATCGATACAGCTCTCCTCTGCTTTCAAGTGCAAGTTTTAACCAGTTTCTTCTCTTTCTTTTCTCAGATGATTTTAAGAGGATTTGAAATCTTTGGATTGTTTAACAAAGGCCTCTAAGCTCTAAATGTTGCAATGAAATCTTCAGCTTGAACTCATGACAGAAACATTCCAGTCTGTCTCTTGTGAATCATGAAAATCCGAATCTGAACATCAGAAGAGAGTGGCAACCCATTCATTCTTATTCTTTTTCCCTCTACCTTCTTCCTACCTTATTTTATTTAAATAGGGTATATCCATAGTAACGAATCAGCAGCATTGTTATTATTATTTTTACTATTTTAACTTGCACAACGGAACTCAAACAGGGAAATTCATCAGTTTCTAGGTTCAGTATCAGCCTCTGCAGTTTCATTATTCCTGTTGACAATTACGGATCGCAGAAGTGTCGATGCCTGGCCGGGGAGTGCTTGTGTATTGCACCCAAATTACACATTGCTGTTCATAAAGAGTGGAGCAAAGTATGAATGTTAGCGTCATTGCTCGTGTCTCAGGCAACTACTCACTCTTAATTGAAAACAATCAAATAACTGTATTCCCTTCGACAAACAAATGACAATGTCTTGCCACACTCACTGAAGGCGGTTGAGCGGGAAAGTCAGGGGCAGCAGCTGGTGCCGGCCATAACACACAGAGAATGCACACATATGCACACACACACACACGTGTGCTGCAGCCCTGGCTTGTGTTCCCTTCCTGCTCAGATCCTTCAAGGATTCTGCTCCTGACTCTGGGATGGTGCTTCCCGCTCTCCCAGTCGTGATTTCACCTTCTCCCCATGCACATCGCTTTTGGCTCCTGGTGTGAGCTGCAGGTCAGTGCCACAAAGACAGATCAGTTCTTTCTCTCATCTCTCTGCTGCTTTGAAAGGTAATTTAGGATGATCAGCCACCTCAGTGCTGGGTGGACCAGAGGCTTGATAGCACCGTAGTCAAAGGCCACCGAGAAATGGAGCATGTACAGAGCAGCAAATGAAGACTTCTCTGAGCCAACTGTTCCACCTGGACCCCACTACAAATTATTGTTTTCAATTACCACCTGTGTACTCCTTCCCATGCAACTTATTGATGTAAAATTACAACAACACTGGTATAAATAAGTTATGCTGTGGTTGTAAAATGGAAGAAATTTTGTTGTAGCAATTATGTTCAGCAAGATGACAAAATAAATTTCCAGTGCTGTGCTTGCAGTAACCTGGGGAATTTAAACCTCATAATTTCCATTCATTTCAGATAATTTGGAGTAATTTCTATATGTAATAACTTTGTAATGAAAAACACAGCGGTACTGAAGTGATTTCAACTCTTTTTTTTTTTTTCTATGGTATACATGGCACAAAATAAATAATAAAAATAATATTTCCTTTTTGTATGTGTTCGGTAATTCTTTCAGCAAAATCATAAACTAATACCAGGACTAAATCTCTGTCCATGAAATGAAAAATAAATTGAGTTAAAGAAAGTGAAAAAGTATGAAAGGCCTTGGATGTTTTATTGTGACTTTATTAAATTGTATCATCTCTATGCTCTATGGTATCCCCRGGGGTTACTGTTCTGGGGAAGGGCAGAGAGCTAGATAGATACAYGTCCCTAGATCAAAAGCAGAGATGGTTGGAGGAAATTCATACAAAAGTGCTTAATTCAACCCCTTAATTTTTAAAATAGAAACTGGAAGTAATAATGAAAAAAAAAAAAGGGGTGGGAATACAAGAGAGGTGTGGTATGGTACAGGACAAAAGGCACAAGTTGCTTTGGGGCACTGATTTTCATTAGTTTATTTGATGGTGAGTTACTTAGAGACTGTAAACGTGTAATCACAGAATACGTTCCAATACAAGGGAATAGCATTTAATTAAAGATAAGAAGGAGTACTGTACATCATTGAAAAGCTGTATCTGTGTCCTACTTACCATCGCAACACAAGACTATTATTACACAATAAACAAGAAATCATRTGCTCTGATTTGTGGAAAACAGTGAATTTCTTGGGAAAAATAATAATACAAAACCAATAATGCTGCTTTTGCATTTATGTCTCACATGCATCTCCAGGTAGTTTATAAAGGTGTATAATGGTTGAAATGCTTGTCCTAATAATGAGCAAAACGCGGCATAAAAGGTATTCCTATAACCTTGAAAGGTCACCAAGCCAAGCTGTGGGACCAAAGCAAAAATGCAAGATTACCAGGCTGAAAAGCAGTTCTCTTAACTGCTAAAAACCCACCTCCCAACAGCACCTCTGCCTCTCTTTTTGAACAACAGCAATATGAAAATGTCATGTGATTAGTCTTGAGCTGCACAAGAAGAGGGTCAGTTTGAGTAAATTCCCCCAATGTCACACCGGGATGGCACTCAAGGTTTGCACCTGCACACCCTTGAATTTGCTGGGTGAGTGCTCCTTACCTGTGGCTTGTGCTGTGACCCTGCCTGAAAGCTGCCTGAAGACAACATGGAATGCAAGTGGACTGAAGGTTTATGACAGCCCACTGGAAATGTTGTCTGGAGACCTTACAACAGCAGTGCTGGGTAAACAGAAGGAAAAGGAAAAAGATGGTCTAGAAAATACTCCAATTTTGAAGGCACACATCAAGCCACAGAAAAACAATGCACAAATTCTCAATTTGGGGCTTGCCTGATGCTGAAATCAGTGGACATTAAGTGCCTAAATAATTCTTGAGACTCTATCACCAATTTGATCAAGTCAGGATTTGTCATACAACACTTTATGTCCCAGGTCACTGGGAGATGTGGGTCCAGAGGCCGTACTCCACCAGATACTTTGGACAATTCAGATCTAGAAACACAAGGAGAAATGTAAGGGAAGTAAAAGTCAGCTGCAGTACAGCAGCACACAGCAGTTGGCTCCAAGGTTTTAAAAATACAGATCCCATCCCCAACCTTCACACTAAAGAAATGGAAATGGAAACAAAGTTCTAAAAGCTAGAAGCAGGTAGAGGTCARCAGCAACATGTAGTGGCAGGGAGCTAAAAAACTCTGATCCCTTCATCAAAAGCAGCCTCAAAAGCAAGGACCAAAATAGAACCCACTTGTGGTCACGAAGTTGAGGGGCTGCATTTGAATAGTGGCTCCCGTGTCTCTGTGTCTTTGTGTAATGATGTTGCTGCTACTGAGAAGAGGGAGCTCTGCTGCTGCTCGGAGCCTCCACACCAAAGCACAGGAATGTTTTTTGAAATCTATTTTTTAAACATATATATATGTATATATCTATATATATATACATATGCTCATTCTATCTTTTGTGAATTTTCTGATCCCCTTCAGAATTACAGATAATTGCACTGCCTTCCACTAAATTGCTCAAGAATTCAATAGATGCTTTCCAGAGGAATATTTTTTAAGAGAACCTGTTAATGCCAATAAACAAAGACAAACAATCATCTACCAAAGTACATACCTRAATTCTTCTGAGCCAGGTGAAGACAAATGTTTCCAAATTGCACTGCCCTTGCATATCAAGTGCCATTCCAGGCATGACCCCTCCTGAGCCTTCCCTGACAGACAAGGTGCCATATATTGAATCTTAGCTGGGACAGGGCACAAGTGGATTTTATTTATTTTACTGAATATATGTAGATGAGATCAGCCTCTAAAATTGAGATTATAAAAAAAAAAAAAAAATCACTCCTTTTTCTGTATTCAAATTTTAGTTAAGATACTGAGCTCAGACTAGCTATTCAGAAACAGAAGTATACTGATGGGGAAAAAGAAAGAGATGAGGATAAAAGCAGGTGTCATTTTAAGCATATTAGTAAGTCCTCTTGCTTTTCAGATTATTCATATGTTTGCAGAACCAGGGCCTTAGACTAAAGTACACCCAAGGCCATGTTTGCCTGTATGCACAGTGATGAGCACACTACCAGCGTTTGCCATGCAAAGGAGCACATCGAATAAGAATAAAACTATGCCAACAAAATCCCCCTCACCCCATGCGCAAATTAAATTCATGATGAGCAGGCCTGAGGGAGGGAAGCAGCAGTGGAGGCCTGGCATGCCATGTTAAACTGAATCTCCCTTCTGCCTACTCCTCCACCTCTTTCTTTTCCTCCTCCTCGCCATGTGGCATCCTACTCTCCTGCTGCTTGCCTGCTACGCCTCTGCATCCCCTCCATGAAGCACCGTGCGGGAGCAGTAGCAGCAGCAGGAGCACGCTGCCAGACCTTGCCTCATCATCCCCCAGCGTGCCCTCCAGGAGGACCTGCTCACCCCTGAGCCTCCTGCCCCACCGAGCAGCACACAGCTACCGGGGCAGTCAGGGACTAGCACCGCAGCCAGGACACTCGGGCACCTTCTGGACCCGCCCCACTTGAGGACACGAGTGTCAGGCAGCTGGCAGATGTTCTGTCCRCTCAAAGGTGGTTGTTGCTGCCACACCTGCAACATTTCAGGCAATCCAGAATCTCAAAACAACCCCCACGAAGCACCTGGACCTACTATCCCCTGTCCTTTGCAGCAGCTCACTGGGATATTGAGCTGTTCTGTGTCCTTTTTCAGATGGAACCTCACAGGCTGACTTTTCAGGGTTGGTTTCACTTAACCTTGAGCTGGTCACTCATGACCATGCGTGTTGCTTTATCATTCTCTATCAGGGCCACACAGCTCAGGCAGTTCCAAGTGGTGAACTTTGCTGAACTTCTCTGCACTTCCCTTTGGCTAGAGGGAAAGTCAGAGGAGGAGCCATGGGACTGGCAGGAGGAGAGATGGGGCGCTTTGGACCACAGGTTCAGGCCAGCAGCACTCGTGACAATACTTTTACCACTGACAAACCAAGCCTTATCTCCAAACCAAAGTACAGCATATCTGTTGCTGCAGGCTGGAGATTGTTCTGAGATGACCAACCCATGCAAATCAATTTACAGTTTCAGCATAATATATTCTGATGGTATTGTAAGGATATAAAATATGAACATGGCAAAACTGCTCGACCTAAAAGACTCTGTGCACATCAGCTTTCTACAAAAAACCTGCAGATACTCTCACACCTGTACACACACCCTTCTGGTGTTTGCAGGAGGGCTTTCAAACCCATTGGGGAGGGCTGGGCGTGTCTGTGGGCTCTGCATAGGCAGCTTCTGCCTGTTGGCAGCCGTGGTAGGCAAGCACTGCTCTTCCCATCTCAGGGYTGGACAGTCCTGCTAGAGATGCAGGGCTGGCCAACTCAGCCACACGCTCTTCTTGACCCAAACTGCTGAGATGTGAGACCTTACAAAGTCACCATAGCAGCAGGCTGGGGATCTCTTCAGTGTGTGATGTAAGCTTGCCCTAGAAGTTGTAGTCACAGCCTTGCTACTGCTTCGTTGCTGCCACCTTCAGATTTTATTAAGATTTGGAATTTCTTTTTGTAAAAAAAAAAAAAAAAAAAAAAAAAAAAAGGTCACAGTGGAAAAAGAGCTTTTCCTAACTGCAGTGGGGCAAAAAATCCTAAAAAGAATATTTTAATGTGCCAAACCCCCAAACTATGCCAACAAAAAGGCTCAGCATTCCAGAGGAAAAAGAAAAAAAAAAAAAAGACACTTTGCTAAACACAATAAAAGGATCTAAACCAGCAAACACTTCTTCAGTCACATGCACAGTGCTCACTCATTCCTCATGAATCCAGAGTGCCTGTGGTTACCATCTTGCCCTTCTCCATCAGCTTGGGATTCAACTGCTTTTGAGATCATGAACTCTGAAACCATTCCCAGCTGGCCAGCACCCACTGAGGGATAAATTTGCAGAGTTGATGGTTTCTGGCTGACCAAAAACCCCTCTTCTGGGGCACAGCAATTCCAAAAACAGTGAAAGCCTCATTGGTCATGCGAGATGTAAAGCTTCAGCCATTSTTCTCTGACCTGTGAGAGGTCAGTGGATGAGGTTCAGTGCAGGAAAGCAGGTGGGAGGCCCAGGGCTGGCCCAGGCCAGATTGACCTTGCTTTGGCTTCCCTGGAAACTTGCACTGCCTGGTGCAGGGCAGAATGTCTGYTGCTCCCTGATACAGAGTACAGGTGCTCGTGCTACTGCTTGCATTTAACCACACATCAGCACAGGCATATTCCTGTGTGCTTGAGATCTTAATTGTTATGATGAATATGTTAAAATATTTGGATTCCCCAAGGGGGTCATTTTGTGGCCATTTGGGACATTTACTATTCAAATTGCCTGTGTCTGGGACACGTGCAATTCAAACCTTTCAGCTCTGCCCATTGCTCTTGAGTGCCTGGATTAGTTGGTTTGAAGGCTAGAGGCCACTTGCATAATGCAGGCACCAGAACCTCACCCAGGCTTTCCAGCAACCAAACCCACAGCTCCCATCTGAATTGTGGAAAGCCACCCAGTCTTGACTTAAGGACAAGTCCAAAACAACCCTAAGTGGATTGTTTCAATGAGGTATTGCTTCTCTTATAAAAAAACAATGCACCTCATTGCCAGCCTGAATTTGTCCAGTTTCATCTTCCGACCCCCTGATCTGTGCTAGGACACAGAACTGAATGCATTTCCCAGTAGTGGTCATTCCCAATTTCTGATCACAAAATTCCTGAACTTTGTCAGTGGTGCCTCAATAAAAGATGCAGAATTCAGAATCCAAATCACCTCCTCACCTCTTTTCTAAACCTTTCCCAGCTCTCACAAAATTACACAAGACTTCCTTTACAGTGCTAAAAAGAAACAAAGCTGGTGTTCTCACCTCGCTTGCAGAGCCAAAGAAATCAGTCATCAGGAACCAAAATAGATTTATTGTGCATAAGAAACTTAGAGAGCTTGTTGTATTTATTTAAATGGACTGGGGAAGGGAGGGCATACAAAATCCATTGCAGAATCAGAGCTGTGCTATAACCAGGCTGCATCAAAGGCAGGTTTACTGAKGATGATAAAAAGGCTCAACCTTGTCCTCCCTAATTAGCTCTAATCAGTGAGAGATATTCCTGCCACAGGCTAAAGGAATTGCCATATCTCTGCAGAGCCCTCACATCCTTAGCACTGCTGTCTCCCATCCTGTTGGTTTCACTGTATTTACCCTTGTCCTCCCTCTCCTTGGGTTATCATCTCCAGAATGAGAGATTTGTTTSAAACCAGAGATGGCCAGTATTTTTCTGTTCTCAGTGAAACAGATATCAACCAGGAACTTCTGTGCTTTGAAGGCTTCTCTGAGGTATTAATTACATTTTTAAGAGGCACACATACCTTTTAAAATCCTTCTGGCCAGGGCATGAGGCTGGGACTCATGAGAGGCAGATGCACTTARTAGCAACCACTATCAATGTCAGTATTCATTTTAACAAACTTAACTTTTYCCCCCCTTAGATTATATCTTAAATATTACTTGGAATAGAATGCAGTAATGTCCTTAGTACATAAGCAAGTGACTTGTGCAGTGTAAGTTCTTTCCGCACAGGATGGTCTCAGATCTTGCTTGTACCTTACCAGCACAAAAAATCTGCAGCTCCCCATTGTGAACAATATTGCACAATATTGTGAAGCATAACTTTTSAAAAAGAATTAAGAAACTCTATTTTTATCTACAGTTGTTACACAGATGTCTTTTCTCAAGTTATACTTTAGAAATTATATTTACAAAAGAAATACAAGTTTAAATATATGTTTTATGCTTTACCTACTATATATTGGAATAAAAATGCAGATGTTCAATGAGACCATATATTAAAGCTAGGTCATCAGTCCTGACTTATATCTCCCAGAGACAATGTCTASCTTAAAATCTCTGCCTATTCCTCTCTTGTTATTCCCCAACAATTCTCAGGCAGTCTTTAACACAGGTCAGCTGAGTTATTTTGATAGTGAGAGACAAGCTTCACATAGGTAAGGTTTTGTTACTCATTTTCATTAAAAGAAGGGCACAGCTGATTCCTCTGAAATTTCAGCTATCAGCAAGTGATGATTATTGTGTAAGTTATCTTTCTTTTCTTGATAATTCTAGCATGTCAGTTACTTTGAAATATATAGATACCTGCACAGGAAGTGTCAGATATTTATACATCCTGATGCCAAACAAAGAGGCAGTTGGTCCCACTGTGATTGCACTTGAGCTCGTGTGGATGGAAGTACTTCAGCTGCAGGATGGCACCACTGGTTTTAGATTTCAAGCCCATAGTCTGCAAGGAGATGTGTGAAAGCATGTGGCCACATGCCAGGTTCTTGGCACCGTAGGGAAACCACAAATTTAGCTATCTATCTCTTAAAAATACAGACTGAAGAAATATTTTTTGATGATTATATAAATTAGCAGCATAAGATCTATTGTAAAGTATCTAATGCACTTCTGAAACAGGAACTTAGAAGGTTTGGGCCTGATCTGCCTCTGTCTGGTACATGATGTGAGCATTCAGGCATGTACAAAAATGAGTGCCCAAAGCTACCAGGTCAGGGTAAAAACCCTTTACCCTTTACACACGACGTGCAGGTACGTGCAGTCAGGAGGTCTCTGATCACAACGCAGAACTATGTCTGGGYCAGATTCTCTGGGCGATGTTATCTCTTCTGACATGGCACAGGGGACAGAGCTATGCCCTTCAGTCCTGTTTGAGTCCTGGATGTGGCCCACAGAGACTGTCTCCTTGTACAAGCAGCGGGTACGGAGGGTTTGTACTGTGACCGGAGGAAAGCTGCCACTGCCCCGTGCTCTGCCCTGGGTGGTGATCCTGAATGTCAACTGTTATAAACCCTGAGCAATAACATCTCTTGTTTCACAGATTTATTACCAACAGCCTGCATTGCCCATTGACCTCAAGGTGGTTTTATTGTACATCACCACGCTGTGGTCACATATCTCCAGGTTACAATGAATTGCTGCTTATCGCTTCTTTCAACGACATCACAGCTTCATGACCCAGCTGTTTCTGGCCTGCCTGTCAATGTAAGGRCAGATGTGGGGCCCAAAGGCTGGTGGCCATGCTCTGCCAGGTGTGTGGACCCCAAAATCCCTCCTGCTGCTGAAGCCCTGCTGTGGGTATCAGAAATGCATTGTGCTTTTTAATCCCTTAGGGAGCTGCAGGATTGAAGAAAATGTTTTGTTCCTTTACCTCTCTTGTGTCTCTGCCCTCGCCAGGCATTTTTCTTCCAGCCTCTCTTGTTGTTTCACTACAGAGCTCCCACACTGGCCCCCACTGCCTGTGTTATTGGTAGGCTGTTCCCTCCTGCTCACTGCCTTCCTTTGCTGTTTCGGTTTGACCTTTCCCTGGGATAGCTAGCTGTTCCCTTGAAATCTGGAGGTGTTTCTCTAGGGCTGGATCTCCTCTTTTTATACATTTCTGTAAGAGGGATTCGTGTCCTACAGATGATCTTGGTTCCATTTAGGGAGTGTTTAACATCTCCAGAGTTATAGATTTTGCAGCTCTGCAAGGCAGGTGTCTGTCTCAGCTCCTGCTTCTTGAGGTGGGGTAAAAGATACAATATTTCTCCAGAGTCTCATTCTGTCTGCRGGGTCATGATTCTAATCAAACACCTTTATCAGCTATTCCAGTGTTTCAGGCATTATTCCTGGCAGCAGCATCTCACTTGCTTCTTGTCCTTTAATTCCCAGTGAGACAGTAAAAATCTTTACCTTCATTTTCTCGTCTTTTATCTCTCATGGTCAGCTTTGCATACAGACTTGGTTCTGGCTTCCCTGCTACTATACAGGGTTGGGGTGGGTTTTTTTGTCTACCTTCACATTACTTGTTTGCTTTCCATCTATCTGTGCTCTATAAACTTGCTTTTCCTTCCTTGCTCTGGGTTGACTGCCTGGGTCCATGTGCCACATGCTGTGTGATCCCATGASAGGACTGTAGTACTTCCAGGTGTGGCTCTCTCTTAAGACAATTTCTTTGTTTATGCTGATATGCCACACACACACTGCCTTCCTGGTGCTGATAAACCCTTCTGCCCTGTAATTCTTGTCTCCCTGTCCTGTTCCCAGGAGTAGGATGGAAGTGTCCAGCCATCATCCATCAGAGTACCCTGAGCTGCAGCCAGGAGGGGTGGGACATGCAAGGACAGCAAATCATTTGCTCTTTTGCTCTCTTCTTGAGCACAGTAAGGTTTCCAGACCTTTAGCAGGACACAACAGGACAATGTCTAAGTGCAATGGGCAGGATATGTGCAGCCCCACACACACATAGGCAGACCTTGAGCTCTATCACACACGGAAAGAAACAGACATGGCATAATTCATTCCAGCCTAAAATGCATGTAAAAATTACTCTGTAAAAAAAAAAAATAAATAAAAAACCAAAAAAACCCAAAACTTAAAATGCCTGTTTTCCTGCTGTTTTCCTCCTTTTTTCACCAAAATGGAGAAAACATGAGGTGAGAGTGTTTAARAAAGAAGGAAGCTCAGAGAAATGACCCAGGGAAGAATATTGATTATGCTTTATTTTGCTGGGAGAAGGATAATAATTCCTTGTTCTTTTGTACTTAGAAAAGGAGAAAACTTTGCTGTTTGCAGCAAATATTCAGGATCCAAATCTTCTCTGCTTTGATGTAGTTGCTGCTTCCCTTTACTCAGTGCAGCTATCCCAGTATAAGACCAGCAACAGAATAGAGAACCAGGAGATGTATTTTTTAAAAAATWGATGAAAAAAAGAGATGAATGAGAAGCCCTGCTCTCCTGGTGTTAATGGAAGGCTCCTTTGTATTTAGTACTGTGGAGAAAATTTGTCCAAGAGCAATTCAACCAAATGTAAATATTGCCCCCTACTAGTACTGCCAAGATCAATGAGAAGCTGGATTATCTGCCTCATAAGTGCCATCATTTATGTTAGATCAATGCTGGGGCTGGCTGCATGTATGCACCTGATTTTCCAGTGTATGTTTTTGGGTTGTTTTTTTTTTTTTTTTTTTTTTTTTTTTTTTTTTTTTTTTTTTTTTTTT
>NW_026623552.1:15798-27775 GCF_030028575.1 Malurus melanocephalus
TAATTTCAATTCAGTGAATGCAATGGTGATGAGAGCTCTCGAGTTGAGGTCTCTGGAAACTGAATTTATCTAATTATCAGCAGAGCACACCCTGGCGTGGCATCATCCAATTCCTGAGGTGTTTCCCAGAGATTCCCCCCAGGTAGCACCAGTCTGCTGCCCTCTGGCCATCTGGTCAGTGTGACAAAGACACGTAGGTGAGTGCAAACTGCAGGATATGTCTGTACCCCAAGGTTTTCTCACTCAGCTTAATAGGCTGCAGAGCTCATTCCTCACTGTACATGTAAGATTAGATCCTCATTGGGTCTACGTTGGGTTTCTCTATAAAGAAGTGGGAATTCATTTTCRTTGCATACTCACACATTTTTATTCATTTTCCACAAGCATTTATAGAGGAACTGGTTTTGTTTCTTCTTTCCAAGAGTGTTCCCAGAAAGTCTTGCAGTATCTACCAAGAAAGTCGGACGCTGATCCAGCAAAGCAATTAAGAATGTGCTTAAAATTACAAACTATCCCTGTGACAGAAGCACTCTGTCAGAACCAGGACACCTTTCTCCTATCCTGACTTTTCATTTTGTGAATATGAATAACAAAACAAATGAAGATGAGGCAATAACAGAGGGTAGGCTGCAACACACATGCACAARCATCATCCCACAAAACCAACCCCAGAGACAGATAGCCGGGGCCTGGAAAGCACATTTCTGCTTTATGTTACTTCCAGATTCAAACTTCCATGTCCACTGGGGACTGGCCCACTTGGCCTCAAGCTGAACTCAGTCAGCTTTGCCCAAGCATTCCTGGATGGCACACCCTCCAGGCACATTCCCACAAGTTCCCTGCAACCCCAAAACTTTCCTTGAGGGGTTTCCTACACACAGATTGAGGGGAGAGCAGCACCTCTCTTTGGGGAGATTCCTGTGAGATGAAATCCCTGTGGCTTCAGCACGTCCACAGCAACATCTTTGAGTAGCTCAGGATGGAGATGGTGGTGCCAAAACTTTACAGGAAATCTGCACTACGTGGAGCAAAACTGGTTCAGGACACCCTGAGGAGCCTTAAAGCAATATGACATTTTGTCAAATTTAATCCAATTCCACATATTTTGCCAGTGCTTTCCAAACTTCGTTGTCCTACGAATCTGGCAACTCTTCCTTGTCTGCCCTCACAAAACAGGATCAGCTTTCAAAGAGAAATGTGCCCAAGCAAAATCTGCATCTYCCTTGCCAGCAATTACGGGAACATTTTCCATCTCCTTTCCCTTTCTGTAGGAACTTTCTCCCTCCCATTCAGAATTCTCTTTATAGGACTTTCAGTCCTTCACCCTGAACTCCTCCAAGCAGACTTACTAGCTAAGGAGTTTCCCAAGCTTTCTCTCTGGGAAGCTGAATCCCCTTCTAGAAAATGAAGACATTTTGTAAAATGAGTTTTTACTCATTGCTGAGAAAAAATATCCATCTTTTGTGATATGGATGAAGAGGTGGTTGCTCTGATTATGGTAAAAGAAACCAAATAACCCTCAWCCAGTCCAATAATAACTGAAAAAGCAGTGGGCTATATACGTACACTCTCACCATGGCATTCGTATCTTGCCATCTGCTGAACAGAACCTGAACTGGCAAGCCATCTTGCCTAAAAGTGATAAAATTAAAGGAAATTTTCCTTTGGCTCATGTTGTCCAAGTATTTGTCCTGAGAATCTGAGAACTAGGGCCACCTCTCCCAGCACAGCAGCAGCTCTGAAGATTCAGTGAGCCAATACTCTTGTAATAGTTCATATTTATAGTGCTTTCCCTTGAAGAGGTTTTTTTCCCCTTCAAATCCCATTGGTGAAGGGATTAGGTGGGGTGAGGGGAGAGATAACTATMCAAGAAAGTGAGAATATACATCTATGAGTCATCACTTATCTTAACAGACCAGTCCTGAGAGCAAAGAGTGCTATGGAAATGTCTATTTTAGTCCAATTAAAAAAAAAAAAAAGTTTGGAGAAGTGAACATTTCTGCACAGATTGTCACTACTTTGTGAATACTCACTGAAAAAGCCATGAATCTGGTACAGCTCTACTGCAGACAACTTTGGAGGAAAGCTTATTCTCCGGCCGTGAATTATGCACAGATAATTATACTGTTCTTTTTTGGCAGCCCACTCTGTGGTTCCCATCTTGGCACATCATCCCCTGTTCCCAGGCACACACCCATTAGCTCCAGCCTGAGAGCCCTTCCCCGGGTCACACGCACAACACCCTCTGAAGGAGTGGAACCATGATGACAATTTGTCAGATATGATAACTAACAAATTAGTGCCTCGCTTCGCCGTCAACGTTTGGGGTTTCTGATACAGAGCATGTAGAGCTATTCATTAGGCATGTTTGACAGAGGGTGGGAGGGGAGAGGTTGTTTTGTCTTCCTTCACTTTTAATTCTGACAATTGCAAATACGCTGCAGGCTTCTCAGCTCGTACGCTCGGTGCACTATCCTGGCTAAATCCTACTGAGGAGAAGAAATGAGCTCTCTTGGGTGACCACTCCAGTGTGTAGGAGTGAAGCATCCTTTTCATATTCTGTCAGCGCTGCAGCAAAAGAAAAAAAAATCTTTCAAAACATCCTTCATGTATATATTCAGATTCCTCATACTTTTGTTCCACTTTAGGAACATAAGATCATTGGAGACGTCCTAGTTCTAACAAGTATTGTGGAAATACATTGTCAAAGCCTTTTAAAATGTTCCCTTAGATTCCTCATCTTAAGAGGCAGCCGGGCTTTCAGCAGCTGTGAGATACTGTAGTCAGCTACAACTGCTACAATTTGTTGCAGCTCAGCCTCCTGGAATAATTCCTGTCAATGAATCATTATGGATTAGGCCATACTTAAAAGGTTAATTTATATACAACTGCTGGAGCTTGTATTGACCCTTCTTACACTGGTCTAAGGCGCTGAATGTTTTATTGCCTCTCTGTATAAACAARAGTTCCAGATAACTGCATATCCTTGACAAGTTGTTCTTAACTCTTTCAGCGATGGGCAGCCTCTCTGAGAAAGCCCTGCCCATGAGGACAGCAGGGGTGGTGTGTTTGGGGACATAGCAGCACCTCCTGCCTGGGTGTGTTTTCAAGGGCAGTCCCCTCTCACCATGGCTCCACCAGACTGGATTTTGTAGTTTTGTGTCCCTGATAAATAGATAAGAAGGGAAAGCTGTGCAGGGTGAGCTAAAATCTTTCATTAGAGGAATGGTGGGATTTGAGGGATATATTTATTGTTTGTTGCTYTCATTTCTGCCTGGAGGAAGGAGCKGTGTCCCTGGGAGGTTATCCAATCCCATACAAGTCTACCACCATATTTTCYAGTGAAAACATGACTCCTCCCTACAAACCTCATGTCACCTGATGCAGGCTTAGCCACCACACGGGTAGGTGTTAGAGCCATAAGTGTCATTTGTGAGTAACATTAACCCCATGTCCTGCACATTTCTCACCTTGTAGCCACAAGAAAATGGGCAGTGTTCAGATACCCAAGGTACTCTTTAATTCCCAAACAAACCTGCCTCTGGCGTGGCTCGGGGAAACAGAAAAACACACTGACATAAAAGCTCAGCAGAGGCTTGAATGCCTCCAGTGGCTCTGTGACGAGAGATGGGGTTTGCAATCAGTCATGGCCCAACCATAAGTTATGGGATGGCAGGCTGACCTCAGCCATCCTCTGTGTGCATCAGCTGCTGCAGGGCTGCAACCTGATCCTCCCCACAGAAACGCCTGTCGGGACYGCAGCCGGACCCTCCACCATCCTGACACCATTGGGGCAGATAAATCAGGTGAGAGACTCCCTGGGCTGCATTCACCATGAGCATTTCAGGTCTCCAGATACTACTGGAACCTGCAGCCACATCCCAGCTGCAGCAGCCCTTGTTGTAATGTTTGTCCCACAGCGTTCTGCACAGACTGTGACTCCTCAGCACACCTCACATGCCTCATATGACATCTGATTTCATCGTGTTACAGCACCCACCCACCACGTGTGCTCTCAGCCWTCCCTTACCCAGGGATCTGCTGCCTGCATGTGAAAGCATCCTCTTTGCTGCCTGTCCTGTTCCCAGGGTTTCAGAGGCAAAGACATGAGATGCATTTCTTCATCAAGGTTTTCCTAGAGGGAGAGACCTAGCCCTTCTGAAGCCATTTCAGTCCCTGTTTGCCAGAGAAGTTTTCATCATCTCTTCCTTTCTGTCATATGCTAGGATTACAACCATGGGCWACAATTTTTTCACAGCTTAGAAAGTTTTTGGCAGGAAAAGGCCATCACCTTCTCCTCCCAAAAAAATGCCAGAAATCCCAGTGCGGATACTGCTGCTCCCATGGGTTGTGTGACTAGAGCTGAGTGCTGAGATCCTCAGACTCCTGTAAAACAGATGATTCAGGGCTAGTCCAAGGACTTTGTAAGCCAGTCTATGCATCTCTGCATATCTGGGCAGTGCRGTATTCTGGGGTGGCAGGAAATGCTCATGGCCATCTGCAGATACAGATCTCAAGCTAAAACTGAAAGAGTCTCAACACACAGCACTTTGGGGCTACTCAGGTTGAATTGGGCTACATTATCAGCACTCATAAACCCTACCCTCACAGATTTAACAGTAGTCCTCCCTTCTGCCAAGACAGCAGAGCACTGTTCTCCTGGCACGAAGGACAGAAGCAAGACCTCCATCTCCCCTTCTCATGTACCCAGAAAGGACCTGCTATAAAATACAAATATAAAGGACACAGAGGACCTGCTATAAAATACAAAAATCACCACTCACACAGAGCCTGTTCTCTTCTCCCCATAAACATCCTGAAGATATAGAAAAGGATTTTTATTTCTACAAAATAAACACTTTTTCCAAGTCCCATGCTACGAACTTTCCCTCCTTCATCTTTGAGATTTTCAGAGGGCCCTTCTCTGCCAATGATGCATGTGAGTTCCATGTAGTGGAGGCTCCTGTTAAACCCAGTACCAAACTCCCTGGGCAGGTTATCAGTAGCTCTTTGCTGCTCTTTGCCCCTGTATTTCTCCCCTACCTAGAGATCCTGAGGCTCAAGGGAAGCTGCAGCCCAGTGCTGTCCCTCCTGGAGTTATTCATCCATGCAAACAGAAATCTGGAAACCTAAGGAACCTTCCAAGGTGCTCAGACATAAGGAGGTGGCACACACTTTATACTGAAATGTACATTTAACATCARCTGTTCACTTAGATCAGATTAAACCTGCCAGCCTGATTTAGAAATACATTCAATACCAATCTGGGCAACAATGAAAACAATTCAGTGTGCCCAGGGTGTYCTGTTGTGGAACCTTGCTGTTGTTTGATCCCTAGCAAGGCTGGATGGGCTGATGGCTGGGACAARCAAGCCTTGGGATGTTTTGTCGTGGGAATGCGACTGAGCAGGCACAAAGTGCTTCTTGATCCTGCTCCTATTTCTGCATCTCTCTCTCTGGGTAGTGGGGACACAGGCTGACTGTTGGGGTCAGTTTTGCTGTGGGAGGGTTCCCCCACTGTTCGTTGCCACATCCACACCCAGCTCTTGGTTGCCAGAAGTGATTTATGATGTGGTGAGTTATTTTTGCTGAAAACAGAGGTATTTCTGCTAGGAAGAGAAAATAGATCTAAGTCCTGCCTCACAAAAGCAGATAAGGATCTCTCTCTGCTTGAAATTAGGGGCTGCTTTAGAAGCTTAAAGCAGGTCATCATTCTCTCATAAAAACTGTGTGGAAAGAAGAAAAWGTCTCCTCCCATATCCCCTGGATAGAGATGCAACACAGAAGGGGAGGCTTGCTTTCCTCTTTACCATCCTGCCTGAGCTCAAGGCCAGGTTTCCCCTGAGAAGAGGCACAATCCACCGTACTCCGTTTCCACCAGCAAGACTTCTCTTGCGGAAGCCCTTCCACTTGTTGTAGATGATAAAATATTTATTTGCCCAGAGATTTGGACCTCTCTTCCTTATTTCACATTAGTGTGCTAATCGCTGGCAGCAGAGTAAGTCTCTCTCCCCTTCATCATGCGCGGGTGCTCTCYTCCTTCACTTCAATGGATATTTATTTTTCATATAAAGTAGACTAACTGGAAAACCAGAGTATCTGATTACCTGGGGGCAGAGCACTGTGCTGAAATGATGTGCAGCAAGCAGGCAAAGAGTTTGAAGGGTAGTCTCTGCTTCTCATTTTAAATGGTGTGGTTGCCATGGGGTAAAACAAGATACCTCTATGGCTCAGCAGCCTTCTTAACCCAARTACAGTGGGCATCTAATAGTTTAAAATGTAACTCTGAAAGGACTTCCTTTAATGTAGAGTTCACTCCTTTGACAAGATCGAAGTCACAGGGTCCATTTATTTTCCTTAAAAATGGAGTTTAGGGATTGTGACAACCCAAAGCCAAAACCACCTCCTTATCTCTCTCAGCTTAGATGCTGCCCCTTTTCTATCCCCACAGACCTCTTTGTGAGAAATTCAAGGRCTTTGTTTGAGAATTTCTCTCACTGAATTTTGAATCAAAGACTGAAGAAAAGAAAATAAAGAAGTATTCAAGGATCGTTTTGAAATTGTTTGGCATTTGTGATCTTGAAAATAAACGGAAAATTCACTGTATCATGAATTCTGTGTTCTTTCATATCCAATAATCTTTTAAATCCTCACATGACCACTAACATGAGTGGAGAATTGCAAATTTAAGCTAGAAGTTCAGAGTTTGTCTCCTAAAAAATCTTTCAAACTTTGACAGAAGGCATGTCCTACCCCTCTCCACCCTTCCCCAAACAAATCAGCCTTTGCAACTACTTTGAAAGTTGGCTGTACCTACAATGTTACTGAGAGTATTTTTCCAACATTGCAAGAAAAATTGTCATGACAACATATTATTAATAACTGAACCTGCTGCTGTTCTTCCTCTGTGGCACTAAAATGCTAGAAACTACTTAAAGAAGGAAAGATAATAATCTGTTTAATAAACATGTTTGATTGTGGAAGACAGAGCTTCTAAACCTTTTCTAGTTGAAGAATCACCTAATTTGTATCAAAAAGAAAAGGACAAGAAGAACTTCRGAAAAGAAGTTCATATTTTTTTGTCAAGCTCTTTTGTTTCAATATCTGTGAWTGGGAGAAAACATATATTGAAGAATTTGTGTTTATTTTTGCAGTGTGCCTCTGACCAGGACTGGACTGTTGGCTCCTGGGCTGGATGGTGAARATTGTGTGGTTTGGGTACCAGGATGCTTTGGTGATGAGGATTTCTGATATTCTTTGCTTCAGTGCCTGGTTCCAGCACAGCCCTGGTTTGTAACCACCCGCCTGTGACAGCTGCTCTCCACAAACCGGTCACCACCTGGGAYATGAGCAGCACTGGGATTGGCCCAGCTAAAGCTCCCCATTCTGGAATGGCTGAAAGGTGCTCTTTTTCAGAGCAGACCATCAAAGCCACGATTCCTGTTAATGACTGACCACCTACGCAAATCTCACCTAACCTTGGTCTCTGCCCCAGGAAATGCTACCTGCAGCTCCAGCCTCTACCCTCCACAGAGCACGAGGGCACTGCCTCCTGTGTAAGCCATCCCTGCTGCTGACTCTGGTGGCTGCAGCAGTCAGGTGAGGCTCACACAGGGCTTCTSCCCACACCAGCACCCTTCCAGAGCAGGACTGAAGCAGGCTGGCAGGGTGTGAGCCAGCAGTTTGCACAGACAGCGTTCAACCTGCACCTTGGTTGTGACTGAATATACGCCCTCGGGTCTACAGAGAGCAATATACAGCCTTTCTTTGAAAAAATATGTTCTATTGGAAAGCGTTTAGTGTAGTACAAAGCCAGTAACTGGGTGTGTCTGTTGAAACTCTGAGTCATTTCTCAAGTCCACTCCAAAGCCAATTTGAGTCCTAACGGGCAAAGGAGCAGTTAAGCAATTACTGCACACTGCAGTCCACACTGCTGATAAAAGACAAGGGCTCAGCTTGTCAAAGCTCAGAGAAATGTCCATCCCCACTTTTATGTTAATTACCAGGGCTAAGATTTTAATTCACACCCTTGTCCATTTTATTACAATAAATGTAAAATAAAATTGGATAAAGATTTGTTTCAGTCAATCCAGGTTATAATTATTGGTCAAAAGTCACAACGCCAGACACATTTATTGTTAGTTATCGCAGTAATCTTTAACCTTCCATGGCAAAAGATCTCCAAAGAGAAATAGAAGACAAACAAAGGYTGGGCATTAAAGTATAATGATTCAACCGAACTTGCACTAGCCTAAGACTCTATTTTTTCTTCTTTTGTTTTAATGTCCTTCCAAGATTACAAAGCCAGCTTGACATCTGTATCAGGCCTCAAGAGTTGTCAACTTCATAGTGATCTTGTCCATGGTGCATCCGTGGAATTGTTAGGTTCTCTGAAATTCATGGGTCTTGGCCAATCAAAACCCAAAGCAACCCCTACCACTGTATGATAACTTCATATACTGCTTAAAAGTCTGAACTGAAGATGTTCATTAAGCCTGTGCACAAATTCCAGCTTCTTTGTTAGGTACTGAAAGGGTAGATACCTCAGATACCATGCAAAAAGCTCTGAAAAAGTGCATATCACTGTACCAAATTCATATGCCACTTGATATTATGTGCACCAGAGCACATAAGGTATGTCCAGAGAGAGATCACTCACCTATTCTTTAAATATGCAAGCGGAATCATGAAATGTCATTGGCACAAACTGAATTAGACAGCACTCTGCCAGAAAGGCAGATGAGCTTAGGTTTAAGGCTCTAAGGAGGCCTGGGATCAAACCTCAGCACTGACTTTCTGTTTGACCACATGTCAATTAATTACTCAGATAATCTCTGCAAAGTGATGTGAGACCTCTGAGTGAGGGATCGTGTAAGAGCCAGGTGAAACACACTCTTGTTAATCTCTGGTGTGTCTAAACACCAGAAATAGACATATAACAGATAAATAATGAAAAAAAAAAAAAAAGAGCTGTGTAAAAACACAATTTCTTTTCACCAAGATTCATTTCAATTTAGTCTGTGTAAGAATTACACAAGCATGATTTGGTTTGACTTTTGGGGCTCAAAAAAATCCAGTGTGGGCTCTAATACTGACAATCAGTAGGATTATTGAGACACTCCTGGAGATGCTCAAACCCTTTGATGAACCGAGTCTGTGGCTCAGAAATTTGCAGGAACAGAGAGAATGTGTGTTGGATGTCAGTATTTTTTTTTTTTTTTGTGGTTACTGTTTGGTTGCTTTGGGGACTTTTGGGGATTTTTTGGGGGGAGCGTGGTTTAGTGTGGGTTGTTGGGATTTGGGTTTTTTCTTGGAAAGAGTCATTCACTTTCACCTGGTATTAAACTGACACCATGAGAAAGTACTTTTGGCAGGTTTTTTAGTACAAACCTGAGCCCTCCTTCCTCCTAAATAGTGTGGAAATAGTTTTAGAAATTCAGGCAGATTAGAGAGGGAAAGAGAGAAAAGGAGCACACAAGGGAAAGAAAGAGAGAAATTTCTCAAAGGACTAGCAAATCTCAGCAACCTTTTGACAAATGTGGTCTGAGTTCCAAGCTTGCAATGAAACCTGAAGCCAGGCAAGTTTCTTGTGATTTGGGGCTCTGCTATGAACATTTTGCACAGCTCTAGCTAAAAGGATCTGTCCTGCTGTGCTGCACTCTGTGCCCTGTGTGCAGTGCATTTGTCACTGTGCAGAACAGAGGAGGGGAGTACAGATCAAAGGCGTCAGAGAAAGATGGGCTCAGCAGCATTCGAGGATCAAGGTTCCCCTTAAAGTTTTTGTGGTTTTCTATTTGTTGTTAAATATTTTTATTTGGGGTCATATGAGGGGGGAGATGCAAAAAGAGATCTGCAGCTCTCTAGTTCTGTGTGCTGCTGATCATTTCTGCCTGTAGCACACTGAGCCTTGTCAATTAATGCCTTGGCACCCACATGGAAGTACATAAGTAATCTTCATATGCAGAAAACCAATCTTATTCCTTTCCAGAATCCCTTGTCTCCTGGAGCAGACCAGCTCTAGAAGGCCACTTMTAAATCAGTGTTTGTGGTGCTGCAAAGGAAGGGTTTGGATTAATTTCTGTTGCCCTGCTTGTGTGCAGAGATCTTCAGGCAATCAGAAACATCACCTGCAAATCTTCCTGACAGCACAGTTTTGCCTGTAGCTATGAGGTTCAATCATACACAACACGTCTTCCTTCCAGTCTCCCTRTTCTTGGAACAGTGGAGGGCACATTTTCTGTTTACATTAAGCCTAATACACSGACACAGAATTTGGCATTGTTTGTAAGTCTATCATTACTTTTGTTCATATTGACATCCAAAGCTTCCTTCATGTGTGTCTATGAGCTCGGTGAAGGCTCTCTATCAATCAATCAAACAACCAGGCACTCAATCAATGTACAAGCATCTGAAGCTAAATGCAACAAGATAGCATGTCAGGCACATACCTGGCTTCTAATTAGGTCTAGGTATTATTCTAATTTCTCTGACTTGTTCTGTACTTCACAGGACCTGGGGATGTGTTTTGTCATTAACATGTCAATAAAACAATACAAATGAGGCTGGAGGGAAATATCAGCTCCCTGCACCACAGTGTCAGCCCCAGTCTCTGATGCATTCTTTTGCTGGGGGKTGGGAGGGGGAAATGCACTTTCAGACATAGTTGATCAAAGAAATATCATATACAATAGATTTTCTTTGCTTCACTCCAGTGGCTGGGTGGCCCATTGTGATTGATTGAATTTTATGAATTAAGTGAATAAGTGAACACACAATGACAAGGAGGTTGTGCTACAAAAGCTAGGATGCCAGATTCCCTTAAGCCAATGTCGTTTGGGAATAATCCCACTGACAGCAATGGAGTTACACTAGATTTCTTCTGAGGCGGCTTGGATCTGGCCTGCCTTGTTTTTTTGATTGCTGTAATTTTGTTTAATTATTTATGCTAACCCTTTGTGCCATACTTTAAATGTGCTATGATATATTTTCTCAAGGTAGAAAAAATTTAGTAATATAGGTCATTACTGCAACATTAACGCTATTAAATCTTTGGAGAGAATAGATCCCACTGCTGGCAGTGTGAAAATGATGAGGTATGTAGATTAGCACAGAGTAAAATAAAAACACTGAATTGTAAARGCAGGGGAAAAACAACAATTCCTCTTCACATCTCATGTTATTTGGRAATAGCAAAATCATCTGATTTCTATTTTCTGTAATGCAATATTAGCAAAACAGAATAAAAAAATACATAAGGAAGAAAGTTTAGGGATCCCGGAAACATGTCTGGAATTAAGAGTATCCATCTAACAGCTCTTTCAGAGCAATGCACTTTCCCTCACCCTTGTAAATTTCTCCACTGCACTCATGACAATGAAAAAAAAAAAAAGAATATGAGAAACAAAAGCTTTGATGACTGCAGAGGCTGGATAAGCAGAATTATTGTGCTTAGTAAATTATCAATCTCTATTCTTATGTGGTTGCATAATTCAGATAACTTTAAGGAAGAGCTGTTCTGTTCATGAGATTTAGGGATTGTTTAATGCATGAATGAGCTGCTGCCATCTTCTGACTTTTCTGAGTTCTGCAAATTAAAAAAAAAATTCGGCTGTAATCAAGTGCTCTGGGGAAAATACTTGTAGTGTTAGAACTTGGAGGCTCCTAGGGCTTCTTTAATAATTTTTAAATACGATGAAGCGCTTCAGGTAATTTTTACAAGCATGTAAATAAAGACTAAAATTGGAGTTTGGATACATTTGTGGATTACCATGAACAGAAGCAAATGAAAGCACTTTGCCTGAAAAATGCTCTTTCTTGCAAAGTTGTGCCCTAATTTGCTTCTCTATAGCAATATGGGCAACTCTACTTGGCCACGGGGCAATGTCCATGTGTAAATGGGGTGAAAGCATGGCTTAAAGAGCTGGAGATGATACTGAGATCAGCACACCATTGACAATGCAAGTGTTAAGGGGAGGCT
>NW_026623552.1:27838-39135 GCF_030028575.1 Malurus melanocephalus
GTAAATGAAATACCGAGCTGAGAAAAGCCCTCAATTTAAGCAATTCAGTTTCAAATTTTTCACATTATTCTTCAGTTTTACAAGATGAAATCTCAGTTGTGAGCATCTACAGCCTTGAGGAATTTGAAATGAGAAGCCATATTCTGCATTTTGAGTCCTTTTGAATATCAGTGCCCTTTCTGCTGTTATTGTTTTGAGGTTTTCTTGATGCAGTGTTTGCTCATAGAGGCTGGATGCATAACCCTATTCATTTATCAGCCTCAGGGAAATTCAGGGAAATTCTTTTAAGTTTATTGTGAGAMATAAAGATGTTATGGGTTACTGTAAGTGAACTGTGACTACTGCCTGGCATATTAATTGCTTCTGGATTTCCTTCTCCTTCCTTATGGACCCTACTCAGGTAGCATTGCCTGAAGAGATGCTCTGTCCTGGGTCTGAAGACTGGCTTTTCACATGTCTCAGGAAGAGATATGAGGACATGTCTGGGGAGAAAACAGGTTTTGACAAAGCAACTTTAGGTCCAAGAGAGGTCTCTTTTGTCTCCTACCTCTCACTTGTGCTCAGCACCAGCCATTCTGAATGTTTACAGGGTTTTTTGAGAGGTTTCTGCACTCAGCCCTTAGGTCTGGGTGTCTGTACACTCATTTTGGAAAAAAGTGAAGCCCCATTAAACATCCTCTGCCATCACAGGGCAAAAACATTCTGCAAGCACTCATCCTGCTCTGGGAAAGAGCCATCTGAAGGAAGTTCCCCTGGAGCTCAACACACATCCAAAAGGGAAATGCTGTGGATAATTTAATAAACCCAGAAATTCACTGGGWCTGTGCCCATAGTCCTAAGGAGCAAATTACATGTCAAGAATCATAGATACAACCATTCCCTAGTTAGAGAGCTTTCCTTTAATTACCTCTGCTGGACATACAGCTGTCCTCTTTAATTGCTTTGGCTCTGAGGGACACCAACAAGTTGACAAAGTATGTTCTGATCTGTAAACCAATAAGAAAGAGTCAAAGGATGTAACACATCCCTCTCCCATGTGCTCCTTTCTGCTCCAGCAGTKGCCCAAATCATGCAGAGATGACATGGCTTTCAGTAGTACTCTCATACCCATCCTGGAGCAYATTCTCAAGAGAGATGGGTGGAAATGGAGGATTCCCTTTGCCATGTGAATAGATAGGCAGACCAGGACCCAGAGCAGGTACARGACAGCAGAGATACATCTGTCAGGGTAGGGAGAAACCCCAGGCCAGACAGCTCCTCTGAGTGTGAAGCTTTCCATGGTCACAAACAGAAGCAGTTCCTTTCTCTGGTGACACCACAGCAAACCCCCAAAGCTCCTGAGATGAATCTCCACTCCCAGCAGCACCTGTCCCTGTCAGACCAGACCTGATCCAACACGTCTGTTACCCTCCATACCCTTTACCCTTCAGTCAGAAAGAGCAAAGCACCCTTGGTGGTGCTGGGAGCCCCGGAGGCTCGGTGACCCGCTCTCACCCTGGCAGCCTGCGCCCTCGTGCCTACACAGTATTTACAGCTCTGCTGTGCCAGCCCCACTGCCAGCTGTGAGAGTGCCAACGTGCTTCCTTTCTGCTGCCTGTGGAGAGCCACGAGACGAGAAGGCTTCTGCCGTGTGCTGCACCAGTGCTGGCTTGTGAAGCACTTCTGACATCCAAAGGCCAGCTGCGCTCCATTCCGTTCCTAAAATCGCGAGCCGGTGAATGAGATGAATGAAATGCAAGCGCTGCTTGATTTGCCTCTTTTATGGAGTCACCTCAGGCTGCACAGGTGTGCTCAGAGCTGTTGGGGTGGGAGAAGTGTGCACTCCATGCGTGGTTGAGCCGTGCCGAGGCATTTCACATGGCGAGGAAGAGGAGAGCCTGGTCAGAGGCACCACTGACCTGGGCCTTGAGGTCAGGCAGGGATACTGACCACACCTGGCTCACACCTCTCTCCTTAGCCCTGGCTAAATTGCAGGGATTTATAAAGATAMACTTTATAAATCCACATTCTTTCCGTATGTTCCAAAATAAATTAGTGTCTCAGGCTCACTGCCTTAAACTGCTGGCAGCTGTGCCTGAAACACCTGCACCYGGGAGGGATATCAGGTCTATCAGGACATACATTTATGTCTCAAGGATGCCTGCAGATTTTCTGTGCAGCTTTGCTGTTCGGAAAAAAAAAAAAACAAATCAAACTTTCCAAATAGCCTAACAGGTTTCCAAACTACCTTTGGTTAGGAAAGGTGTTTCCATKATGTTATAAATCCTAACCCCAAGAATCCTTGAGGAGACTTTAGCATTATTAAGTGATACTACGAAGGGACAAAAGTGAAGTTTTCCCTTATCCCTCCCCATTCCTCCACCCTTCTTATGCTGTTAAACTGAAGATATCCAAATTTTTGTCCTTCACCCCAGCAACATACACAGCTGCAGTCATCTCCACAGCTTGAGAAACTGTCYTCTTGCTTGATGAGGAAAGCTCAAATTTCCTTAGGACCCCCATGAAAATTTGTCTCCACTTGCCCAAGAAATTTACATTTTATGATACCTCCTGCATTTATTGCCTGTGAAAGAAAAAGTATTTAGATGGAAAATAGACTAAAAGTTGGTGGCTTTTTCCCAGCCTCATGAGTGTTCCCTGTAAAATGCTTTGAATCATTCCCATTGCATTAATAAAGAAAGCTGGCAGGACCTTCTGGTAACTTGCAGCCCTTGCTTGTGAGCATGCAGACTCTGGCCTGTAAAGAGTGAGGARCAGGGGTACAGCCTCATATGTTAAGAGCTTCCACATTTACTGGGCCTGCTCAGAAGGAGATGCTGCCAAGGACAGTGCAATGACATGTGTAACAATTACAAGTCCCAGCTTTGCTTTCCTTGTTCTCATCTCCAACAGCAATTCTGATACAAGGACAAATTCTCACCTTCACTGAAGAAAATAGGATTTAATAGCTCTCAAGCTCATCTGTTTTGCCTTCTTATCAAACTCCCATTCCTGCTCACCCAGAGGAAAAAAAATAAATTTCTACTTTCTATGTTAAGAATGGAAAAATGGCTGGTCCTTAGCCTTTAACCCAAGAGGCAGCTGCTTTCCAAACACAGCAGAGTCACTGCCTCATCTATCTGCAAACTGCTTGTCCTGTGCTTTAGTGCTCAGGCCATTCTGAGTGCTCAGGCTGGTGAAGAGTGAGAGTGAGAAGGGTGACACAGCTGCTCCACTGCACAAACTCTCTGACCCAGCTCCAGGCTGACAGAAGATTCATTGGGAGAGAGCTCTTTGCCCCACTGCGTTTGCACATAGAGGTGGGAGGCAACACAGAGCATATACTTTTAGTGCAGAATTCATTTGGTGACACTTCAGGGATTGCTATGAATAAATGCTAATTCAGAATTGCCAAAGTAGTAAAACTGGAAAATGAGGAGACATTGCACAGCACAGCAGGAAATTTTTGAAGTGTTCAATTGCTTATTCTGTTCCCTGAGAATGTCCTTTACTGAAAGGGAGGTTAACTTACATGTGATTGAATAACCCTGGGTGATGTGTGTGTGTGTGTATGTGCGTGCTATAAATAAAGACCTCAGAGATGAATATGTGTTTCTTTTTCCAGAAGATTTTCCACAGTTGATGTCTCTTTTCACAGAACCCGCCTACACCATAGTGTCACTCATTTATTTACCTCCATTTGGAATAAATGCACGTTCGGAATACCTTCAAACCYAATTTGTATAGAAGGTTGTCCAGTGGCAACAAACTGAATATTAGTTGTAATTATTTGTGTTTGATGGCTACAACTCAATTAGTACATTAAATGCTGTGGAAAGTGGAAAGGAGTTCCACACTCTCAAGCACAAAGTACTTGAGTAAAACTGGCTTGAACCTGCATGGTGCAGCGTTGGTGTTAATGTGTTGAGTCAAATTTAATTCTTGCCTTTGAAATCCAGAGAAATTCAGGCTTTMCCCACTCTTACTTTCCATGGAAGAAAGCTGAAGTGTATGAAGGTTCTGACTAGTATCTCTCATGGACATTTTGTTCTGGAATAAATCGAACCATCTTTTCAATTCAAGGATTTCTTCCTTTGTAATGCTGGYGAGAAGACAGCAGAGTTGCAAGGTGTCCTGGCTGCAGAGGGCCACCTTGCTCTTGGAGGCTTTGGCTCTGTCTTCCATGTCAGCCTCTTTTCAGTCTGGTTTCAGTGTTAGAACAGCAAAAGCCAGGGAGCCCAAGGCTCAGRGCTGCCAGCCATCCTTTATCTAGGGAGTTGAAATAATAGATTTTTTTGGGGAGAAGTTGGTTGAGAAARTAGCTGAGGCTTGACATTTCCATTGATGTTTGTCCAACAGAAAACTACAGATCATGGAAAACAATGTATTTTTCATGATTTGTGCACTGCTGTAGAGTTTCATACCCACTCTGTTGTCTTGGCTGGGCATTTAACTAGACTTAAGATGCATGTTAAAAATTGATTTGTCAAAGGATGTGGGAGGAGACTAAACAACAACAGTGGTAGCCTTGGACCAGCCAACTGACATGCAGTTCTTCAGCTTCTCCTGGAGTTTCACAGTCCTCAGGGTGGGCAAAGTGACCTACTTACCAATGACCCCAAACAGATTGTGAAAAGAAACAATAGGACTAAAATGCTTTATGCACATGGGAAATAATTAGGACATTAGGAATTGCTCTCCACGTGTTATCACTAAATGATTCCTCCCCCTCACTTTTCAGTGCACAGGTCACACAGTAGCTGTAAGAGAAAGCCAATGGTTAAGGGTTTTTTTTTTTATTTGTGCTTTCTTTCAAATTGCATTCTGAAATTTTTCTTTAATTAAATACAAAGGAAAGAAGTTGCATTACTGATTTCCCTAGAGATKCTTCTGGTTGATGCAAAGGCAGTACAAGCCCTGTGACCTGCTCAGAGGCCAACTTCAGGCACCATCCCTGTGGTGTCTTCTTATATCGCACAGACACAAGCTATGAAGTAAATATCAAAATGTTGTGGAGCTCCAGGTGTCCAGGCAAATAGCCACACAAAACATTGTTTTCAAAGCTGAAATCATCCTTAAATTCGAGCAGATGTAGCAGTGCATTAACAAAACTTTTAGTTCTTTCCTTTCTGCCCCATCTTCTGCCACCTACTTTGTGTCTCCCTAAGGGCATCACCACTCCTTTCCTGGCATTCTGCAATTGTCTTCTACTATTGTTTTCAGAGTCTCTCTTCTGATCCTTACCAGTTCTGGAAGGGCAGAGTTATAAACTGAGMTGAGTCTCAGTGCTGGAAAATCACCTGAGAAGCAACAGGGCTTCTGACAGCATAAAAAGTAGAAAAAATTGATATTTTCAGATTAATTTTGCAGTCCCTGTTGTTGCAGGCCAAAGCTACTTGGACAGCCCACATAACCATCTGTRTTTCACACTCCTTACCTGAGCTGAACTGTCATTATTTTATTTCAGGCTTATCATTAGCTTTGAACAGAACTTTGTCAGGTCTAGGAAGGGAAGGCAGGGACATTGCTGTTGGCCGAGTCTGTCTTCCAGSCACCTTCCACAGAAGGGATGAACCTGTCAGGGGCTGACTTGCCTCAAGGTATCCTGTGGCAGTTATTTGTTAGTCCTGTTACCACTGACCCGCTGGCAGTGACTCTGGCTCCTGGTTCTGGCCATACAGAAACTRTAAATTAGGGGTTGGAGACTCAGAGACAATGATTATTTTGCAAAGAGATAGCTCCCCAAGTATGTGCTTGCCCTCATGCTTGTGATTTTGCTGTGAAGGCTTTCSCTCATCCCTACGGAAGATGAACCCCAGTTGTCAATGAATCTCTCAAAGATCTGACATTAATCTTTCAGAGACCTGCTCCAGGATCTTCTGTATTAGCAGGGAATTTACAAAGGAATACATTACAACATCTTACAGCCAGCAGTGGCTTGCAAGGGATCACGCTTTAAAAGCAAAACTATTGTTTAATGGTGCCAAAATTCATTCATTCTTGCAAAGTCTCAGATCTTCTTCCTGCAGAACATTCATTCTTAAATATCATACTCCATGCACACAGCCAAATTTGGTATTTACATGACGAACACTGCAAACCAATGCTCCTTAATATAGTTGCAGCCTTGTGATGGGATTATTTCCCCTGCGAAAAAGCAGAATATCAAGTCCATTAACAGATATGTGAAGTATGGCAGCTACACCGTAATTTTATAAGACTAAGGGAGAAAATGWTGCATTGCTATGCTGAGTTGAGGCCTTTTCTAGTTTTTGACAGTTTACATTTCCAGCCTATCTGGTAAAAATTCTCTTGGTTAGCACCACTGGAGCAAATTCAACTCCCAGCAATGTGGGTGTAGATTTGGAGTAATTCCATTCCGAGCAGCAGAGATACTTCAGATGTGCTCTAGTCCCACTGATATATGGGTGACATGATGGAAAGAGACTGAGAGGAACCCAGCTCATGGAATTATGATACCAATGGTTTGACCAACGCATGTGTTTATCCACAGGGGAATTACAACWGGTGAAGTGAGTGATACTTCCTACGAGAAGAAAGAGCCTTGTTTTGTAAGTCTGAAAGAGAGACTTGCTCAGAGAAATACAAGACTGTATCTAGCAGAGATTTATCCATGGGTACCACCCTGGTTGGTGGGGAACTGGAGCACTGGAGCAAAAATTGCTGCAGGGCACTGGGAGACCACAAGCAGAGGGAGAACCAGACTCTGGTTTGGAGCAGGAGACAGAGCATGGGCTGTGTGGGGAGGAAGCACTGAGGTAAATGTAGGTGTGTACAAAACAACAGATGGAGATCTTACATCCTGTTGGGTGAACCCTTTGCAGGACAGGAAGAGTGTATGTGTGTGTGGGTCAAGAAATTATTGTTTCATGCCAAGTTTCAMGCTGCCATTAAGCCAAGTTTCCATTCTTCTTCCACCCCTCTCCCAAAACAGATTAACAATAAGGTGATGCAACTTCCCACTGGCCAGGGCTGGATTCTGCAAGCCCATCCATCAGAGCAGCCACTGGCTCCCACAGGAAGCCATGGAGGCAGCATGACTCTTTTAGGGAAGTGAGGAGAGATGTGAATCTGGAAGGGAACCAAGGCCAGCAGCTCCATGACAGGTGTCCCCACCTTCCCCATTCCTTCCCTTCCCCTGCTGTGTATCTGCTTATCAGTCAAGCTGTGATTTTGCCTTCTCAGACAGGGCTGGATCGGGATGTTGCTGTGTGCCCTCTCTGGCTTCTGGTAGCTGCCTTTCATTACTGCCGCGTTGCTAAGGTTTTCGTGACTTCTGTCCAAGCCCAGCAGCTGGATTTTGGCAGCCTTCCAGGCACTTCCACTAATGTAACTCAAAGTTACTGCAGGTTTTCTCAGGAGTTTCAGGTTGCTGCCAGACTCTTAAGGATGCTTGCTCTTCCTGGCTCCCCTTCTCCAAGGCTTTAGCTTTAATTTTGGATAGTTTACACCTCTGGGGCTGTTAGATGTGGGACCTGTGTGCTTCTCCCTGATTATGTATCGCACCAACATTTCATCAGAGCTCTGGTGATGTATGACACCGGAGCATCATCAGTCAGCCAGCGCAATAATGATGCATTAGCGTAATATGCCTTCAGGATGGAGTTGTACTGATGATGTATTTTCAAAAAGATGGAGTCCCAGAGAAAAGAAACAGTGTGCAGCTAATTCAGTATGAGCATGGCCATCGAGAGCACACAGTGTGCAGCTGATTGGGATAAGAAGGGCAACTTGGCATTACCCACTCTGACCCCGATCCTTTCTTTTACTCTTTTAATCTTTCTTCTTTGCCCCCTCCTCACTTCTCTCCTCCACCAGCACTTTCCCCCTCTTACTCTTTGTTCCTTTCTCTTTCTTTTTTTTTTTTTCTGTTTGGATTTTTTTTCACACTGGTGACTCTCATGGCCACTGGCTTTATTCATATATTCCTGTCTCTCACAGTCTGACCTTGTGTCATGCTGTATAACTTAATATTATCCCGCTAGAAACTTTTTCCCCTCTCTGAGTGAGATAATATTAAGGTGACCTGTAAGTGCAATAGATAAAAATCTCCAGGCCATCTAGGCAGTGACATTAAAAATCATCACAACCCTTAAGTGATGGAGGGGGGCAAATCTTATGGGATCTTTCCTTGGCAAAGGCAGCAAATGTGGGCTGAGGAGTGKCTACCCCTGGGATTTCTCATAGCCTTCAGCTTCTGGAAGATGAGAAGTGTGTTAACCCATTCACACAGCTAACAATATTAAAACAACAAACAGCACTCAATCAAACCCAGATTGTCATCTTTCATTGGATAAAAAGTAACCTTTCTAATAAACATTTCAACTAATAAAGACTACCAAAGTAATTAGACTATTAGCTTGYTAGCCCCTGACACCCAGACATTCATTTGGAAGTAACTTTCCTGCAGTGTTTAGACCGAGACAATTGAATGACGGGAAGATATTATACCAAGATGAAACATAAATAAAATTGGCTTCAGTCTCGTCTGGAATTCAGGCTATACACGGAACTTAGATAATGCCCTCAGTCTAGTCCTAACATGTTGCTAGCATCCACCTCAAGAATAGATGAATTCTAGGAATCTGATCTTTCGACACTCTCAAATGTATATTCCATGAAATAAAGCATTTTGCAATAACTCACAATACCAAAGAATTTTGTAATAAATATTCACCATGGAAAATACAAARGACTTTTTGTGACATTTACAGTTGTTTCCAATTTTTATTTTTACTGTACTCTTTATTTATTATCATTGGCTTTCATTTAATTACATTATACTCAGAGATTCCAATCAGACGCAGCAACCTGTTGTAAAGGGACCAGGGCACATACACTTAAAAAGGCAGTCCTTGCTTGGCCACTAAATCACTACATCCTGCATAGTGCAGAATTCCTCTTTGTGTTTRGAGTGAGTTAAAAATCCCCTGAAAAATGCACGGGCTTGTAGCCCTGGTGGTTGAAATCATCTGTTTATTCATGTATAACTCAGGCACATCAGTGTGCCTCAGCACTGAGCTGAACTGACACAACAAGTGTTGATTTTCCATGTCTAGCTTGTGGCCTCACTGTTATAAAAGCTACTAAGCAGGTCAGCTGTGGAGACATGCAGAAAATGGMCTGTAGCCCCCTCTGCTCATTTCCCATAGCCTGCCATGCTCAGAGCAGTCAGGACCAGGAAGCAGTGACCTGCAAGCTTGATGTACTTCTGCTCTTGTTGCCCCAAATTAATTTTCGGTAAAATTTTTCAAGTGGGAAACTGTAGTATCTCTGGAATGGATGTCTTGCTTTTCATTTACTTCCAGCATGAGCTAATTCATCCTCAGCTCATCCAAATGGAAAACCAGGTCGTTTTATTCCCATTTTACAGGTAGCGAAATTGAAGCAAATTTAATTGACATATTCCGAGTCATAAAAAGAAGGAAGAGCATGGGTAGCTTAGGAGTCTGCTATTCTAAAGCACTGATTCTGCTTCAGTCCAGGAAAGCCAATTCTGCATTAACTTTTACCTCTTCTGAAATACAAGTTCTAAATATCTATTCATCAGGTATCACCATGAATAACCTTGCGATTCTTTGATGTTCTTTTCCCATAAACTGCCATGAGTTTCTCTACCACTATTAGGCCATAAAGGTCTGGCTTGCACAATAAATGCTGCCAGAGATGATCTCTGTTGCTCTCTAGCACCAAAGCTCTAATTGGCTCGTGAGATTGATTAACATGTGAAGCRAAGCTACGGTCTTTAATCAATCTTAGAAGTCATTTATTGAGAGTATATGACAAAGCCATAAAGGTTTTTGCAAATGACATATTTTAATATTAAAACCAGAGTCTTCTGCCTTTGTAGAGGTTTGAATATGCTTTTTTTTTTCCACCTGTTTATAATAAATTAAGATTAAAATTAAACAGATACAAAATAAAAGGATGATTCAGGAATGTAAGCCTCTTTATCACTAGTCAGTAATATCCATAGCACTGGAATTCCTTGCCCCAGAATGCCTCAGAGCCCAGCCCAAGGTTGAATCACCCCAGCTAACACCTGCTATCACTCCAAAGTGGTTACTTATCATCATGTCTGATCTTGATGAGAAATTGGAAAACACTATGCACACCATTCTCATTTCTGTCTTTGTAGAAGTAAGGTTGAATAAAGTATAGGTGGTTACACGAAATGTCGGTCTCAATGTATAAAGAAGGAATATGCTGATCCCCTGCTCTGCAAGGCAGAAGGGAGCATTTATCCTGCATAGATATCAGATTCAGAATGGATCCTCAGGGAAGGTTGGGGGTTGTAAAGATAAACCTGTTCCTAAATCTGAAAGCTCAGCCTGAGACTACACTTCTGTGAAAGGAAGGGATATGCCAAGACATTGCATAAGCATCTGACAGCTTGCTAGCTGGATGAAACAGAGAGAGAGACACCTCTTGGGTGATCTAACATATAGATAGTTATAATTATGTTTTTCTATTTCTATCCACCTGTCTTGAAATTGAGTAACTCTGCTGTTAAATTTGGATTAAATAAAACCAGTCTCCTTTGGATTTACCTTTACATTTGCCTTATGCTCAGAGTGACTTGAGAGTAACTGAAAGTCATCCCATTGAACGGACTTGAAAAGCCTCAAAATAAGGTCCTGGACCAACACCTAGAACTACCCCACAGGCAGATCTGTACAAGACTGCTTAGTGACTTGTAGTTCAGGTCAAGGACACCCAAAAAAGGTGTCCACTGCCCCTCGGAGCCCAGGATTTCCTCCACAGGACTGGTGCAGAAAGCAATAGCCAGAACAGGAATTTACTGTTAGCTATCATTTTCCCAAATACCACATTTTCAGTCTTGCTCTGACTACAGATTTCTTACCCCGGAGTTTTTTGTTTGTTCAGCTACTCTTCAGCCTCTTTTCAGTCACCTCAGGTGAAATGAAAGGCCAGTCACATTCAAGATCAAGCAAAACTGTCATAACAAGGATTTCCAGGGTAGTTCAGAGTAAGCCCGAATTCATCCCCTAATGCAGATAATATGAAACAGGGAGCAGCCAAGTGTGATTTTCCCATATCTCACWAAGATAAAGGTATTTAATTCCATAAAATTTGCAGTCTACATTGTCTGATAAGGAAAATGAGGCAGAGAGAAATACATAACTTTTTTTCCTGTAGCACACAAAACAGCAAAGGAAAACTAAATGACTGAAATATAATTTAAAAAAAATCACTGGAGACCAACTTCCTTTTTTTTTTTTTTTTTCTAGTGTTGCAGTCATTGACATATAGAAGCAGCAACTCTAAATGCATGT
>NW_026623552.1:39315-40868 GCF_030028575.1 Malurus melanocephalus
AAAGAAAGAAAAGGAAAAGGCTAGCAACTGGATAAGAAAGGAGATGTGCAGTTTTGTTTCTAATGATGGAGTCTGTACGACCCTTAATGACCTCCTCCCATCTTCGGGCTCTTGGTGCCCTGAAGAGCAACAGATGCTCAGCTGGTAAGGCTAAATCAGGCCTGACAGCACAGCAAGACGGCTGGGGAAAAGGAGAACATTTTTTTCCTGATATTAAGTCTGGTATTCTGYCTTTTATTGTGCAGGAGTGTCCTAATGAGGGAAGTGTGCATATAGAAATTAGAGATGGGAAAGGCTATCAGGTCATCTTGTCCATCCTCCTACAATGAGAGAGGTTCTGAAAGAAATATAGCATTAATGTGGGGCCAAAGAACAGAAGAAAAGTCAGGAATAAAGTTAAATTATTTCCAAAAGCATTCTTAGCTCTTACAGGTAACACAAGTTAATAAATAACATTAAGACAGATGTGAACATTAATTGGCCATTTAGATGGGTGTGCATGAAATTATTAATGACAGACAAGTTCTAATACATCCCGCCCATGTCCACAGTAAAAGCCAAAAAAGAGTCCTCATTCAATAGGATAATGAGGCAGTCAATGGATGATCCAGCTATTTGACCTGTATTTTCAGTGCATTTAAATAGAATAACTAAAATATGTTAACTACAGCTGATATCCAGCAGGTAAAAAGAAAAAGAGAGAAAAAGGAAGATGACATGTCTTTGCAGGGAAAAGGGGTGRAAGCATTACTTCAAAGTTTACACTATGTTTAAGAGTGGCAGGAAGGATGGTGGAGAGGTTGTAGGACACAAAATACTGCGCTCTGAGAACCTCCATCACCACAAAACCGTGGCTGCAAATCTCACCATGGAAGAATTATATCCCGATCTAGTTCATTTTGCCAGTGTTCACTATGAGCCAGTGCTACCTGCCATGAAACAGGGGGCTGGTGGTTGTTATAGTTTAGGTGAGTTGTGAGTTCTGTGCTGGAAACATCCTCAAACCTCCATAAGAGTGGCTCTATCACGAGCAGAGTACAGTTTGTGAGAACTAGAGAGCATTCTACAGATCTGTTCAGCTCTTCTCAAAAACCTCTTCCRTACAAAGAACAAAACATAAACCCAAAACTTGGTCAAACATTGCCTCTACTCAGACTGTGACTGTAGGTGACTCAGGTTTTGTAAACACACAGTCCTCATCCTGATGCTCTTGGAAATTCTGCATGGAGTTCCTTTGAASAGGTGATGCTGTCACCAGCTGAGAAGCAGATTGAGAGTAATGAATCTCAAAGTRCTCTGTCCCAGCAGCCATCCCTGAACATGTTCTCCATGGTCTGACTTCCCTGGCATGCACCAGGACAGTCTGAGCACAGCAGAGCAGGATCAACTCCACTGGCACAACTGGGCTTATGGKACAGGAATGCAAATGTCGTGGTGTGTGAGCACAGCCCATGTCCACTGGAGGCAAATAGAATGGATATGAAAGTCCTTGCCTAACCGGGGCCAGAAAAATACACACATTAAAAAAAAAAAAAAAAAAAAAAAAAAAAAAA
>NW_026623552.1:41858-97215 GCF_030028575.1 Malurus melanocephalus
GTAGACATTGTGGCCTCTCAGCCACTAGGAGAGGCATATAATTGCTCTGTACAGAAAAAAAGAAATTGGTCCTACAGCTCAAGTAGACTTTCCAGTCCTTTTTGCGTTCAATCTACTGGATGATGATTGCTTCTCATTCCAATGTTTAGAAAGGGTTTGGGGGAAAGAAGGGGATTCAATCTCAYGACTGACCTTTACAAAGTATTTACATAGCCAAATATTTAAAAGATGCATAGCACCTCTCCTGTTGGCTGCCCCTCCTGAAGAGCCAATTGCACCTGCARCAAATCTTGATCCTTTCCTGTCTCCAGTGGCCTGCCAGTGGGACATGGGGTTTCCTGGGATGCTGATTCACCAGGGTGATGGGGCAATGCCAGCACAGGGGTGTCTGAAGGGTGAGGTCAGTGCAGCCAAAAGCACTGGGCCGTATTCTGAGGCACTGACCTCCCCTTCTGAACAAGGAGATGGGAATCTCTCCAAAGAAGGAGTTAAGGAAGGTAAATCCTAGGTAATTCCCAAAATGCCCATCTCTACGCATCAGGAGAAAAGGACACAGATATTAAAAAGGCGTTTTTTTAATAAAGCAATGAATGGAATGCGCCTTCCTCATGGGGTGTTCCCCTATCCCAGAGGAGGCAGGTGAGGGACCAAAAAAACAGTATTCCCAACAATTTTTTTTCCCATAGATCCAAGCTAGCATATTTCCCACCCTCCTGCAAGGGTTAACGAGAAACCTTTTCCGTGCCCCTGACTTCGCCTGCCCCCCTCTCCCTATTCTTGCTTCCCTTGCCGGATCCATTTGCAAATGATATCACTTGTCTGCATATTGTCACTTGCCGCCTGCCCACCCATTTATCAAGTGTCTGCAGCTCGGCACAGGCCTGCCCTGTCCTGCGTGCTCCATTGTTCGTGCTGACCCAGGGGAAGGCGCGGTGAGCGGGGAGGGACGCGGGAGGGACGCGGGAGCGCTCCCGCAGCCCCGGGCCGGSCGGGCAGAGCGCGGCGGGGCAGCTGCGAGGGGACAATGACACGGCGAGACTGACAGCTCCCCCTCCCCGGCTGGCAGTGACAGATGACCTCGCGGGGACAGCAGCCCTGGGCCTCCCCACAGACATTAGCCCATATAATGGGCTAGGCTGGACACGCCGTCCTGGGAACGTAGGAGGTAGGGAAATCATCCCGGCTTGCTGGAAATAAACTCCGCCATTTACTTTCACAATAGGTTTTCCCTCAAACTCATAAACTTGTTTCTCAGTAACCCTAAAGCAATATGATCGTGGAATTTGAGCACAACATTTACCAAGTCCTAATGAATAACATAATTATCACTTTATGCAAATCGAAGTTCATTTGCATATGTGAATATTTAACTATTAAAAACAACGCTTTGATCTTGAATAAAAATATGTATATCACATAATCATAGCCTTATGGAACATGAAAACGTATCTTTTTTTTTTCTTTTTTTTTTTTTTAACTGTACAGTTTTGCTGCGCTTGGGTTTGCTGTTTGAACCTTCTCGGCGGGGACTCCATCTATGGAGCCTCTTCCCCGAGGATGTCCACTGGGGTCTCTCGGTGCCTGTCATCCCAGCTGGGCACATCAGGCCATTCTCTTCAGGTCACTGCGTCGGTGAGCACGGCAGCCTTCCTTCAGTTCGCTTTTTCCTTGCCCAGGAGTGTCCGCTTTGGCGGCAGGAGCAAACCCTGGCCCTGGAGCCCAGGTGGCCGAKTGCTCCTGTGCTGCACCACCCGGAGATGCTGCCAAGAGATGGGTACTTTATACATTAATTACAGAGTAAGGGAAGTATATTTAAATCAAGCCACAGTAATGCAGATTTTTCTCTTAGGGAAAGATTACCGGGGATCACAGAGGAAGCACGAGTCTTTCACGGGAGATTTCCCCACTGGAAGCTTTGAACATGGCTYGCAGAATAGCCTTGTGAAGGAACACTTTGAGCCAAGGATCCAGAGGCATCCAAGTGCCCGACACCCACAGGTGTTGTCTTAAAATAGCTAAGAAACATCTTTGAAGGTTCAAGCCATGCACTGTGATATGTTRAATGATAAACCTCCTGTTTTCATATACCGGAGCTATTATCACTAGTTGTTGTCCTGTGTTATGTTTCACTAGAAATAAAAATTAGATTTAAAAAAGAGAAACAACCCTGCACTTTACCAATTAACTCCTTGTCTGCAAAGTTATTCAGAGGTTATTAAACTAAATGAGCTAATAATGTGAACTGGTAGCCGAAAATTCCCCCAAAGGCTGTCATTGATTATTGGCCATTATGATCAATGTTATCTGTGATGTGCTGGGGAGGGTAAGGAATACTTGGCCATTGACTCTGTACTTCTGTCCATGGCTTTATGTGCTTCCCTAGGGATGTGAAAGAGTGGCCCCTCCCACGCTGACAGAGACATCCTTCGCTGCTCCCYATCCTATCATCCCCTCCCAACTCCCGGCTATCAATTATTGCCTGCCCTGCCCTGCCTTGCCTTGCCTGCCGGAATCCTGTGTGCTAAGGGAGCCAGACAGGGACACAAAGCATGTTCTTGACAGTAAATTAACCAGGATTGAGGTGTTCACTTAAGGTAAGGGGGAAAAAAAAAAAAAAAAAAAAACAACAAAACAATGAGTTCCAGCTCTTAGCTCCAACCCCTGCTTGGGTATTCTGCCCTTACAAAGTTTTTGCTAGAGCAAGGCTTGCTACCCTTGCCTCTCTCTTCCGGGTAGTATTGCCTGGGATAAAAAAAAGTCAAGCTCAAATTAATTTTTTTTTTTAATCTAGCATGTGATGAAAACAGTGTCTTTTTGCAGGGCTGTCTGAAAGAGACCCTCTTGAGCACGCCCTGAGAGTCTGTGGGCTCAAATGCTTTTCCATCTCTCCGAAAATCGAACGTGGGTCATTCCCATCCTGGCGGAGCACAGTAACCGCTGAGCTGTTGCAAAAACTGGGAGTGGTGACGAAGGAAACAGGTGGTAGCACTTGCACCTCTTCTGATATTTTGTAAGCAAAGGCTGCTGTAAAAATKTAACTCCAGGACTGCTTATAGTGCCATGATTCCCAGTTGGACTTCAGTGACTCTAAAGTCTGCGCTGTTTAGAATTTGAGTGTTGGTTTGAACTTTGCAGTTTGGGCTTCAGTCTAGCAAGTGCATATTTTAAACAAAGAAAACATTTGGCAAATAGTTGATTCTGCATGCAGGCAATGTCCCTCTGCTCCACACGATTTATTTTTACAAGGGTCTAAGGGAGACACATTCCTCTAAAAATAAAAGGCATCCACATGAAGCTGAATTATTCCTTCCCAAACACAAACTGATCTTTTGCTTGTTTCCAAGCATTCTATCAAATTGTAACAACAAAGCAGCCCTGTACTCCATCAGTTCATGAGCCTATGGCCCCACCAAAATCTTACCCTTTCCAGCCCCAAACATGTGTTGTTCCTATAATACTTTTGTACATAAGAATGGACATTGTGACCCCTGACCTTTGAAAGGTTATGAGTTATTGATGGCATTTCCTACACGCTGTGTAACACATCAAAGTGTAACCAATGTAAAAGTAAATTATTACAGAACACTAAAATACGAAGTATCATAATTAGGTTTTTTTAATTATGAAACTTCTCTGTGCAACAAGTACAGGAAGATTATTTTCTTCAAATCACTGATGTGCATAGCTCACAGTTTAGTGATGTACAAAAGAGAGACTGCTGTAGATCTGTGAAAGGGACTAGAAAAAATACAATTCACATACCAGCACTAATTTGGTATTTTTAATAGGTTGCTGAAAATCTTCCAGCATGTGGTGGGTTGATGCTGGCTGGATGTCAGGTACCTACCAAAGCCCCTCTGTCACTTCCCTTCTCAGCTGGACAGAGGAGAGAAAATACAGGGAAAGTCTCATGGATTGAGCCAAGGAGAGGAAGAAATCATGGGCAGAACAGATTCTACTTAAAAAAAAAATCAGTTTAATTTGTCACCAATCAAATAAGAGTAAGATAATGAGAAATAAAACCAAATCTTATAAAACAACTCCTTGCCACACCTCCCTTCTTCCCAAGCTTAATTTCACTCCCAGTTCCTTTCCTTCCTCCAATGGCACTGGGGAAAGGGGGAGTGGTCAGTTTATCACATATTGGCTTTGCCGTTCCTTCCTCCTCWGGGGGTCACTCCTCACACTCTTCCCTTGTTCCACATGGGGTCTCTGCCAGAGGAGGCAAAATTCACCCATCTGAGTAGTTCCCAAAGCCTCTCTTCACAAGCTGCTCCAGTGTGGATCACCAGCACGGGGTGCAGTCCCTCAGGATGTCCCTTGGCCTTGGCCTGCATCAGGTCCCTCTTGGAGCTGACCAGCACTTCCTCTGCTCGACACAGGAGAAGTTTCCAGTGTCTTCTCACAGAAACCACCCTACAGCCACCAAAACAAACCCAAATCATGGACTATTTGGAATAAGTGACTCTTCTGTTTACTTGYCCAACACAAAGAGGCACCCCAGTCCTGTATGCACTCTGCTGGCTCATCTCCCTCCTTCACTCTGCTGGCTGCTCCTCAGGATGGCAGCCAGAAATGACCAGCAGAAATTTGTGCTTGAGCATCTTGATTCAAAACTTGTAGAAAACCAGATGAAGGAAGATGTGAATTCAAAGTGTGTTTGTCACTGCCCCCCTTTTTCCCAAGGTATAGAACAATGAGGCCCAGATGTTATGATTGCAGGAATGCTAAAAATTTCATGAGTTATTCTGCAGGCAAGAAAAGCCACAGAAGGTCAGGCCAAACAGGCTTAGGGTTTGTGTGGGGCAAGAGCTGTTCAGAATGAATCTTTTTAATGTGCAGTATCCATTACCAATTGATGTCAGAGATCCTCTTATAGATGGATCATCTAATGTTTTTTCTTAAAAGGCAGAAAAATATCCATAGCAAAGTTTCAACACATGTATTGGAAGGGAAATTTGGAGTTACAGAGACACAACTTCTGTTTTGACCAGCTAAGAATGGCAAGTTCAAGTTTTATTCTGGGGTCTTTCTTTCCATGGCGGGATGATTACCAGTAAAAAAAAAGTTGGAAATTATGCTCTGTAAGAAAATTCATCTGGAACTCTCTATTTCTGGATTATAAGTGAACTAAGCCTGCTTTCATCTAGTAGCCTGCTGTCAAGTCATAAGTTTTGAACAGGCTTGGATCTAATAGTACGTGAAGTGCAGCATGTGTTGGTCTTTGTTTCCAGGACAGATCCCCAGTTTAAGCAAAGTTCAAGGTTATAGCCAAGGCAGAACTAAGTGGGGAGTTTGTGAAGAACCACTACCCTCCAACAGCTCCCAAAAACTGCTGGATTTGCTCAAAATGATACCCAAACTGTGGGCACGCTGCTGTCTCCTGGCTCAAGCAGGAACTGCTGTTTCTTTGCCAGGAATTTCCCCATCTCACAGGGGTTTCCCACACGAATGGACCTGTGTGCCAGCATCTACAGTGGTGGCTGCAGAARCTTCTGCTGCTCCAGGCCACATCTGAAACAAAGGCTTACCTGGGCTTTCTGCTTTCTCTCCCTCTTGTGGCCCCAGAAAAGTTTTCTATTCCTTTCCCCTGACTAAATCCCCAGTGTAGTCTGGGGAAAATTCCAGGCATGCCTGATGCTCTGAGATAAAGAACAGGGTCAGCAGGACCCTGGCCTCCTCCAGGAGTGGAAACCTGGATGCTGTCCAGGACTTTGATGGCTCTGTTACCATCCATATCCACCTCTGCCTTGGCCATCCCACTCAAAATGTGGCCATTGTCAGCACATCAGCCCCCCATTCCTTGGGCAGAGGGTCCATACACGTCAGGAATTTCCTGTGTCCTCCACTTCAGTGTCAGCACAGTAAGTTGCAAATGTCCCTCCCTCGGAGCAATGCTTCCCCATTCAGTGCTCTCTTTCCAGGCCATCCTGCCCTGCTCATTCATCCAGGGACACTCTCACAACCCATATCTCACACTTCACACTGTCAGGAGAAACTACTGACACAGAAAGGTTGACCAAAGAGAAAGAAGCAGCTGGTCTTGCTTCCATTAAAAAAAAGACAAACAAACAAACAAACAAAAAAAAAACCCAAAAACAAAAACAAAAAAAACGGTGCAGGATCAGAGGGATTTCCTCTTGGCTAGCTGAGCCCTGCACACAGCATCTGCCTGTACTGGGTTTGCACGGCCAAGCTTTGGTAGAGGGGGTGCTGTACAGGTGGATTCTCTGAGAAGCTGCCAGGAGCTTCCTCCATGTCCAGCAGAGCCACCCCCTGACAGCTCCAAAGAGAGACGTGGTGCTGGTCAAGTGTGGATCAGTTAGAAATGGTGGCAACACCTCTGTGATAACATATTTAAGAAAAAGAAAATAAAATAAAGGCATTGTGCAGTTGTAATTGTGACCAGAGAAGAGCAAAGCAGGGGRAAGGCTTGTSTCCCTGAGCAGCAGCAGAAACAACATGTGAGAACTGACCATAACGCCAATTTCCTGTCCCCCTTCACTGCTGGAGGGGAGAAGGTGGAGCAGGGAAGGAGGAAGGAGTGGGGAAAAGGTGCTTTTAAGGTTTTGTTTTACTTCTCATTATCCTACTCTGATTTTGTTCATAATAAATTCAACTAATATTTCTAATTTAAGTCTGTTTTGTCCGTGTGAGTGATCTCTCTCTGTCCCCATCTCAACTCATGAACCCTTTGCTATATTTTTTCTCCCCTGTTCAGCTGCAGAGGGGAGTGAGGGAGAGGCTTTGATGGGTGTCTGGCATCCACTCAGCATCAACCCAAACTCTTTTGAAACCAGTTCTATCTCCTTTCCTATGACACCACTGCATCAAGGCTTGGAAACAAATTGTTCTGTGCACCAGCAAAGCCAGACTGTGAATGGGGAAAGGTGAAGATTCCCCACTACAAACACCCTTCTCTGCTTTCTGTACAATCCTCTAGCTCTTGCTAATGATGATCATTTCCTGGCCACAGCCATTGGCAGGACTGAAATCAGGGTTTCATTTACTCACATTTCTATGATTTTTCTCTAGTTTGTCCATAATTTCATACAGACATTAAGCTTCCTTTCTATATATATCTCAAGTACAAATCCATTCAACCAGAATTCCCTTAATAAAGGTTAAAAGATTTGCAGTGAAGAAATGTCAAAATACAGTATCTTATAATTGCCCTCAAATATGCAGTTTTATATATTTACTTCATGGAGAGGAACCTTGGCATATATTTAATTAAAGAAATGGAGCCTGCAGGAGGTCTTGGAATGGAGCTCATTGTATTTTGGTTTGGGATGAATATCACAATCTACTCTACAGTTTTATTAATCTCCCCAAGCATGAACAAACTCCAGCTATTTATGTAGAAAATGGGAAGGAAATAAAACTTAGAAGCCTTTGGAAGTGGTTTTAAACATAGCAGGAAAAATTACAGTATTTAATGTCAGAATCTAGACAATTATTACAGAATAAATGGTTCCACACAAGAGAAATAAACTTTGAACCAAGGTGGATAATTGATACTTCAGCAAAGGAGACATTTTTATGAAACAAATTCTGAAATGGATTTTTAGCACTTTTATCAATTAACCGACAATAAAGGTTACAATCAGCACCAGGAAAGCCTACAGTGTGATTCCTGCTGACATCATCTTTTTTGATTAAAGCTAGAAACGTTAACCTGAAGACCTGCAGAAGAGAATCCAAGAAGGAAAGCCCTGGTGAGGTTCCTGGCACACATGGTGCTGGATCCAGCAGAGAGAGCAGAAGTGTGTCACTTAAAAGGTTGCTTGATGGATGATGTAGAGCCATAGCTCAGGGTGGCAGAGAATTGTGCCATGACAACAAGAATGTGACAAGACTTGTGGATCACTTTTTTGGGSTTTTGTGATGGAAGCAAACAAGGGAAATGCACTCCTATAATGCCATGTGTGGCAGGCCCAGGGACATCAACATGTGAGGAGAAACATCCAGAACTTGGAGTCTGAAAACTTGTTCAATCATCAGTGAAAATTAGCATCCTTCTGAAGGGAGAGTTAAGACTTGAGTGGGGCCAGCAAGGATGGGCCTGGGGTATTTATAGAGTAACCTGTGACAGGAGCATGCTGCTTTAACTTTTGAGTTGGCTAAGGAAAAATCTATCCTGAAAGAAAGACTAGCACTTTCTTCCTCCTCTTTATTCTTCCTGAAATGTCAGGCTAGAGGTAAAGTGACCAGAGTAGTGAAAGCAGAGAAATAAGATGTTACAAATTATGACTAATTCTATTTGTCAGGTAGGCTCTACTGTCAGAACTGCAGGTTTAAAACCCAAGCTGTTATTTTTCATTGCTTTATTCCTCCATGCTACTGCTTTTTCTCACAGGAAACTTAGTGGAGGTTAAAATGTGTGGGAATGGGGATATTTTCCACTGAAGTAAATGTAATTTAAGTGTAAAGGCAGAATATAAATTTCCATGGCAAAACAAAGAATTTGAGAAACATCCATACAAGCTGAACTTGTTCATTTAGAAGAAAAAAACCTTCAAGAAGTATATATTTTTCCCCCTGGCTGATATCTGAAAAAACTTTTGATCAATAAAGCCAGTCATGGACCAGTAGGAGTACAAGGATTACATTTCACCAGTTCTCTGCAAGTCCCATACACATGGCAGAAAGTATAAAGCAGGCTGAGCTTCACAGCACAAGGACCTTAAACATGTCATTTTAGCCAGAGGGAACTCATTACTGAAGATCTGAGACGAAGAGGATCACAAGGCTTGATTAATTGTATGCATGCTTCAGCCAGAAGTACTGCTTTCCTCACTGCCCAACATGTTCATGGCTGAGGCAAAAGGAGATTTCACACCAAAAGAGGAAAACCACACTGGGTTAATACTTAACTTCCACCTCCCCCAGYGTATACTGGAATCCTCAGCCTTGGGTTAGAGACACCAGCATCCCAGGGAGCCACATCTGGGGTAGGGGAGAAAGTAAATCTGATGCCTCAGGATGGGATTAGAGAAGCTGGAGAGTAGAAAAAGAAGCTGCCCAAGCTGAGGGATAAGAAATGTCTCCAAGAGGCCATGTGGTGTGAGGTATTTAGTGGCRAAGCAATTAAGCAGAGGCAGTTACAGCTACCACTGGGAGAGGAGGTGGCACCTATCTCCTCTGGGAGTCCTGGCTGCAAATCCTTTCCCGGCGATAAGAAAAAAATACCAAAAAAACAACTAACAGTTATCTCCCCCATATTTTTCCCTTAGCCACATAAGAGCTAGGAAATTGCTTTCAAGTCTTCCTCCTCTCTCCTCACCCACACATCTGATTAGAAAGTAGATTCGAGCCTTGGTCTCCCATTGAGGAGAGTGTCCTCATCGCTGCCTCCTCAGGTATTTGGGAACAGGACTTTCTTAATATGCTCTGCTGAGTCTGATCTACTTTGTCATAGCTAATCAAATACCTGCATTCAATTATAAACCAAACCTGACTCTCTCACCTTTCCCTGTAAGGATAAAGGATGAGAATACATCCCCAGAATGTAAGAAACTCAAGTTTAAAACTCTGCTCCCACAGAGGAGGGCTCAGAAGGCTATGAGGTTTGAAAGGACTGTTTCCCAGAAGACCTTACGGCATTTCCCACTCCACTCTGCATATTCAGAGTRTGCCAGCAGGTGACCCCATGTGTTTCCCTGCCCCAGTGTGGTATCAGCTGCACCTGGAGAATCTAACACAGGTGCTCATGTCACTAATTGTATCAATGCTGTTGATGGAGGTCTGGTGGGTCGCACACCTGCCCAGGCAATCTGCTGGAGCACAGCTCCTCCTCCTGCATCTCTGCAGCACTGAGGGTGCTTGTGCTCCTTGCTCCACAATGTGCAACAGTGCCAGGAAAACATTTTGCCAAGGATAGGAAAAACTGACTGTTCCTCCTCCTACTTTCAGTAGCAAGGGGAAGTATTAGAGTTCTCTTAAAGAGGAGAAAATGCATGGACATGAAAATAAGGTGGGAGGATAAAACCTGTCTGCATCAGGCATCCTCCTCCCTCCGGTACTACAGATGCCCTATCAAGAGGAAAAGGTTATGTAATGAAAGAAGTCTGCCTACAAAGCCTGCTGCTACAAGAGTTTGCCAAGAAAAGAGACTCTCAAGAGAGTGCCTTACAACAGCCTTAAAGCAAGATATTGCAAGATAGAACCTCAAAGCAGGATCTCTGAATAATAACCTAGACTGGGTTAAAAGGGTAGAAAGACCAGTGAATCAAACCAAAAAACACATAACAGGCCATCTCTGGAGATTCCCATTCATTAGTGTTACTGTAATTGCAAATAATAATAATGTTWATTTTTGGTTGCAGGAGAGTGTGGAGGCCTGAATGACTGGAGTTGATTGTATATGTAATTCAATCAGCAAGGAGACAATTTTAATCTAACAGGAGGATGAACAATCTATCATACCAAAGTTCTCTGGTGTTCAGTGCCATCTCCTTAGGCCCATCTAACACTTAATGTTACGTGACCCATATGACTGATATGGCCATGTAATAAATGATCAATGAATAAAGAGAAATAGTGTTGCTGCACACTACTTCCATGTTTCTGGGTAGTTTTGTCTTGCTCTGCATGTTTTGATTCTGTTATTCTTGCAGGCAGGATATACATTGTCATGAAGGAAGGTAAATTGAGTTGTTTAAATACTTAACTGCCTAGTGAACCGTGAAATAAAACACTCAATCCCRGTTTGATTCAAATTTTCATTAACAGTTTGAGATTGCCAGAGACAGATGCCAAGAAGATGATTACTGTTCCCAGAAGTGGCCAACTTCTGATATTTCACTGATACTTCTGGAACCGTTCGTCCTTTGTACATGCCTGTGATAAGCATACATTGCTCTGTTCCCTTGAGCACTGTGATTCACACACTGATGGTATCAAGAGACCCCAGTGAGGTGAGAGCCCACGTGGCTTAGGGACACTTGCCCATGTGCTTTTTCTGTCTTTCTGAAAGAAAACCAAGGAGGAAAACAGCCCTGTGCCCCCTTTACACACACAGAGAGCTGAAGTGCAAGGGAGCACACTTACTCAAGAAGCCAGAGGCAATCTATGGTGGGRCTGGGAACAAAATCCAGATTTCCTGAATCCTCTCCAATGTCTTAACCTCAAAAGCACYCTTTCTCACTAATCAGGTATATCAGACGAGTCATCAGACACCTATATGTATATATGCTTACCCTCAGATTTGTATACCTCTGTGGTCCTGAAAACTCGTTTGTTCTCTCCTGCCTCACCCACAGAGGTTTGATAGGGTAGTAAAACCAGCTTAAAGATTTCCTTTGTTCTGATGAGCAAATAGCAACTCTGCCCAAGCCTCTGACCTTGGTCGTGAGGACCTAAGAGATGAAACAGCTGTCAGGTGGGCTAAATCCATATGGAAACTTCCTCCTCCCGGTTTGTGCCCTGTTAGGCGTCTCTTGGAGTATCGGTGGCTGGACGTGCTGTCTTAATGAAAGCAGTATAGACAAACTAAGGAAAGAGGCTCAGCAGCAGCTCTCCAAAACCACCTTACCTGTAGACAGAAGGTAGGCAAGGCATGGTCTGCTAAACAGAGAGTGAACAGATCTCAAAGAGAAGCCAAACAGCGTGGAAGTTGCCAAAAACCACTGCCAGTGTCTGCAGGTGAGGATACTGTCATATTACCTTCCTTCCAGATTAGAGGAGCACAGACTCAAGAGCCACAGGAAATCTCCAGGTGAATTTGTTAACCTTGGCTCCATTACTAAGTCAATCTTCATGAGCAGAATATCTGCCTCTCCATTTCCTTTGAAAGCAGGTGCTGCAGACCTTGTCTCTGAGCGCAATCAAAGTCTGCTGTGTTGAAAAGAAAGTTGACAGAGGTAGCAATAGGCATGACAGGAGCATATGAGACTCCTTAAGCTAATCATTAAAGCCAGGATCAAGAAAGCAAATGCTTACAGGTGCYTCCGTCAGCCTTGTCAATCCAAGAGGAAAAGAGGAGATGGGGGGGTGAACTCCTGAAAAAGTAACAGCTGAAAAGCGAGGCTGGTGTGATAAAATGGCAATTCCCAAAAAAGGTGATTCCCTCAGTAATATATGCTGGTATTAACTAAAACCATGAAGAGTGCATAAGGGAAATATTGTGAAATTGGCAAACCTGAATGGAATTTAAGAAGAAATCAACAGTTTTGAGAGATTAGCTTATTATCACTGGAAAAACATTTTTGCTCTGACTAGAAAAATAAACGGATGATAAAATTCTAGAACAGCTGTAGCTGGTGTCAAAACCTCTACAGAGCTCAGTGGCACCAAGACCTTGTTGTAGGAAAAGAAAACACCACTAGAAGTGTTGAGCACAGAGAGCCCAAGGTATTCATCCTCACCACTGTTCCCACCAACCACAGATTTTCTGAGCTCCCCATAACAGCRTCGTTGCCAGATCCTGAGACAGAGCATGGATGCATCTGCACAGCACATTGTAGTGCTAAATGAGGTAGGTCTAAAAGAGCTAGTTTGAGGATGAGAAGCAATCCAGACTTATTAGCATGGTGCTCTACCCATGCTAATTTATTGCATTAACGTGGCCATGCCACTTCTAGGTATCCCTGAACACCACAGTGCTGTGAGATCCGGATCTGCCAAGAGCACACGTGTCAGAAGGTTGAATGAAGATCACCTGAGACTAACAGGTTACTTGGTAATGTGAGGTACACCAAAGGAGGCTATTACTTTGTGCTGCTTTAATGTCTTCTAATTTTTTTTARTTAAAGCTTGGTTACAATATCCCATAGGGAAATATTCCTTACTGGCAAAAAGKGTAGGCCAAGAAACCTCACAAGCTCTCTGCTGGCACTAATGTCTATTACTCTAAGTCACAGTCCAGCCCAAATTTGTAGGAGAATAAAGCTACTGCACTCCTACCACAAAAATTATTGTTYGTTGACAGTAATTGATGTTTTTCAATATACAAGGACCTGATTATCTACTTTCATTCAAAATTACTTCTTTTACGTTAAGGAAAAGAGCAACAAAAAAAATAATGTGGGGCGGGGGTGGTGGTGATGGGATTAAAATAAAATGCAAGGTCCCAAGAGAGACCAGTGTGTGTTTGCCTCCACGACAGGCTGGATCGGGCAAGAGGAGCATGGCTGCTCCCTCTGCACACATGCAGGATTTCTTTGAAATTCYACATCTTGCAGGCAGGCTTAAATGTTTCCTTTTCTACATTGRCCTTTCAGGGCTGCCAGTCACTTGGCTGTGCTGATACCAAGCCTTGCAAATGGCTGAAGTCCAGCGAGGGAGCAATTGAACTCATCTTTGTACTTGGATCAAGACAGGAGCCCAGCTGCAGGAAGGTTTGGCTCCAGTAGACCAGCAATGCTGATGGTGCCACTTCCATGAGCACCCTCTGATATGGGTAGGTCTGAATTTCCCCACCTGACCATGTCCTTGTGCTGCATTGTGTTGCACACTGACAGAGTAAATGGTGTGGGGAAGAAAAGAACTGTGTTGTTCATTCTCTCTTCATACCATCACAGTGGCAGGATATGGCTAGATCCTGTCCATCGCATTGTAATGCCGCACTAGTGACAGCAAGCCAACGAAATAATTCTAACATGATAAAACGTTTGCTGGAGTTAGTCTGGGGGTGACCTGGCCCTGGAAAAGACAGCAGGACAGGGCTGGCAACAGCTGCTGGATCTCCACTGAAGGGAACAGCAGTGGGGTGAGGAAGGGATTGATCTGAGTGGCTCAGCGCGAGAGTGACAATCTGATTTATAGTTCTGTGGCTGCATTAGATAAAGGAGCTGTGCCTTTTCCTTTCAGCCTAGCTRTGGTCATCAGTTAATTATCCCTGAGAAAGGTAGAAAGCATTAAACCTCAGGAAACACTTGTGTCTGGAGTGTGAGAGTAAAAGTGTGTTAGGCAGCTAAACTTACCTGCTAAGAATTGATTTGACTTTCTGTGGGGCCCAGCTCTGGTTCCCACCCCACACGCACAGACAAATACACGCATGTAAATACTAAACAAATACATTCACCTTGATAGTGGTATCAACTACTCGATATGGTTGGATTGCTGAAGTTAAAAACTCTCCAAAGAAAAGAGTTTGCAGATTTCTGTCAGCCAGAGATCTATTACTCATGCTCAACCATCTGGTATTTAATGAGAATATGACAAGCTGATTGTTATTTTTTTTTCACATGGCAAATTGAAAAATGTGACTTTTTGATCTGTATTTTAATTACACCCCCTCTGATCTCTCTCCCTTGCACTTTCTTAGTAATAAGATTTTGGAGAGTAAACATACTCTGACTTTCTCTATTAGCCCTGCATCTCAAATGGATAAAGAAAATCTCATTCTTTATGTTCCTCTGATTTACCTGTGCTCAGCGGAGGCTTGAAGAAAATGCTCTTTGTCCCATCTAAAGAATCAGGGAAGAGCTTCCGATGGAAGGTGAGACTGCTCGACTCTGCAAACCCCCTTGATCCTTCACAGATCCCTGGCATCCTGCTTTTTCCATGCCATTGCAACTCTCATGGGAGGGGAGTTATTCCATGGTGCATTTCGTGTTACAGGCATTGCTGTTATCTAATAAGCTCGTAGTTTTGCTCCAATACTGATAATTAAAAACATAACATAATGGAAAAAAAAAAAAAAAAACACTTCTGCCACGGAAAGAAGGGAAGATGTTACCAGTCCTGAAATCAGGATTTCTGTCAGATTGACCCCTCTCATGACACATCGCTGCCTGCTTAGTTGGGCCTCGTGCCTATAGCTGCAACTACATCTGACTATATATGAAAGCCTGACTTTAAAGGGACTGGACCCAATCACATGACATGTTTTTGTCCAAGTTCCACTATCATGTGACAATCTACAGTAGATTTATGAAATTAAGCACAGATGGCTACTTTGTTTTTGTTCTTTGAACTGACAGCTGCTGGTGTAAAAATAAATTAAATTAAATTTCATATAAGTCAGACTCTGAGGGATTTTTTTTTTGGTTAAATAATCTTTAAGGTCCCCCCCACCCCGCACACACATACATACATTTTAATGTTTCACTGGTTCTGGCCTTCACCTCATGATCCTGGCACACCCTCAGGAGCCTTTCCCAGACTCTCTGGCAGTGACCCCCCTCCTCATCTGGGCACACAGCCCCTGTCCCCAAACAGACACCCAGTGACAGTGGGGACAAAATGTGCCAAGCCTGGCCAGTGGGCATAAGTGGGCCCATTTAAAGCCACTTTCCATCGGGAATCTCAGCAAGAAGAAGGGAAAACCCCACAAATCTTCCACCCTGCAAGCCTGCGGGAGAGTATKCCTAAGCCCTTAGGAACTGTCAGCTCTGAAAGGCTGCATCTGCCAACAAAAGTGGGAGGATTGTTAATAACCGAGCTGCTAATAATCCAATATATAGGGAAAACTAAAGGAAGTCGCTTCTAGGTAGGGAAAGTAATGGCAGGTGCATAAAAGAGAATCAGATGACTTTTTAAGAAAACAATGTTTCAGGATTAGCCAAAGGGCTCTCCTGTATTCACAAATCTCCACGGAGCACTTTAAAGTCTTCTGTGTTTGTATCATTTAAAGTGCTGCTATTTTAGGTCAGTGTAAATAAGTCATGTGTGCCGTCAGCCTTGTACAAGTRCTTTCTGCTGCTTAATAATACATGTGCTTGTCCATTATAGGGGCTACATGGCTATGTGTTGGGATCTGGAGGCAGTCATGCACAGATCCTGTCTTTGGCATGGCTGCTTAATGCTCTGAGTTAGGGCATGGGGTGTGTGCTTGTGATGACCCAGAGCAGGACAGAGGCTAAACAGAGCTCTGATCACAGCACCCAATAAATAATTCATAAGGAACTATCTCATGGCATCACTGCTTTCTTCCCTAGCTATGCCATCAATCCAGCACTATTGCCTTGTATTTTATTTATACAGCGATATCAGGGTTCTACGTAGCAGGGGGTTAATTGACCACATCAGAATTCTGCCATTTCAAATGCATTTCAGCAGTTTTCTGGGGCCTGCTGGGTGTTTCTGAATTATTATGTCTCGGGTTCCATCATGGAGATGTTTGGCACAAAAGATGCTATTCAGAGGCAGCATCCTACAGGACACAGCCAGCAGAGCATCTCCTGCCTGACAATCCCATCGGATACACATCGATGCTGAGCTGCACTCTCAGCTGTGCCTTGTGCTTCCAACAGACTTCCACCCCTGTGAAAGGTGTTCCAATCACTGGTCTCTGGTGGTAGCAGGACATTCTGTAGCTGATATGCCCACTGATACGACCTGGCATTCTGTGCTCCTGTGTTGTTCGCTCCTTGGTGTGCCCCTGCTCTCTCTGAGTCTCTTTCCATTTGTGTAATATATTCATCAGTGTGGGGACTCACATCATGTGCTTATCCAGAAATTAGCACAACGGGGTCCTGTTCCCTGGTCTAAAGACAATTAGTTTCACCAAGTGCCTCAATGGCACAAGAGTGTCAGGCAACAGCCTGGATACAGGAACAAGAGCATGAACCTCCCAGATCTCAATCATTTGATCATTTCACAAAGTTGCAGTGAAATGTAGAAGTGATGGCAAAAAAAGTAGGCCTGTCCATGATGCATAATTACTGAGTTAGTGCTTAAAAAGCACTCAGGGGTTGGAAGCTGTGAAGTCCTGCTAGGAAGCTGCTGTGCCACATTTTCTGCAGTACAACTGCATTTTGCTGCATCCAACCAGGTAGCCATCACCCTGAATCAGAAATGGATTCACGTATTCTGAACCAGTTGCTTTACCTTGGAATATGTGGGGAGAAAATTTGTTAAAGTACCTGGTTTACCTGATGGCCATCTGAGAGAATTAATCAGGTGACATTTTTTTTAGGGATTTTACCTTGCGGTTCTGTGATTTTACTCGCAGGGAAGTGAAATCAGGTTTGCCATTCCTTCAWCTGCAGGAAAATTCAACCAATAAAAGAGCAAACTATCGTACTGGAAAAGCCAAATCTCCAAGTCTGACTCGCTGGGAGGGAGATGCCAAAATACCTTTACAAATCGTGTCTCAGTATGAGTGTCAGGTTTTCAAGGTGCAAACACTGTGCTGATGAGACAAAAATGAAGAGGGTTTTGTTAGCAAAAGCCTTGCCCAATCACACCTCCACAGACCTCTGCAGGCTACTGAAACTGAGCACAATGTCTGGGAAATTAAGAGCTGAAGAGCAATTTTGTGAAAGAAAATGGTGAAAAGGAAAAAAAAAAAGTAGTTTAAAAGGGTCTTTTGCTTTCTCCTTCAAGTGTTACAGTACTGATTTCTTTGACAGAAAAATTAGTATGTGCATGTGTCTACGTGGTGAGTTATAAGGAGAGGTTTAGAAACAAGRTTTTTGATAGAAAACAAAGGCACGTCAGTTAATAAGTATGCAGTAATGTTAAAAAAGCCCCACAATAGCGTTTCTCATGCATATGTGGGAGTGAGGGATTGTAAGAACAAGTGGTGGCTGGTTGCCTGGGTTTATCAAAGCCCAGTAGGGCAGTATCACCTCTTTGTCTTTCCTGGGCTCAGAGTCATCAATCCCTCCTGTTCCTTCGCGAGCTGTGAAAATGTCAAGGGAGAAACTCCTCCTCCTCTAACAAACCCCAGCTCAGGCAAGCACCCAGCACAGTGCGGGGCCGGGGGGAGCCGGCGGCTTTCAGGGGCTCTGTGGGGCGCAGGATGGGCACAGCTCCTGCCCGCTGGGATCGCACAGTCCCGGGGCTGGGCTTCCTCCGGGGCTCGCAGCCCTCTGCCAAGCAAGTGAGGGCAGGCTGGCCAGGGCACCACGGGACGAAAAGGGACTTTATACTGCCTTTGAACAGGGGCTGGCCCCATTTCCATGCTCTGATGGGGCGCTGCTGGAGGCAGCTGTGCTCCATGGCTCAGCTCATACCTGAAACCACAGCTCCCAACAGCCTGGCGTGCAGYCTGTCCCACAGGGCTCCTGTCTCTTGCCCCCCTTCCCATGCCTCATGCACAGACACAAACCTCAAAGACCCCTTTTAAAAAAGGCAGAGTGTCTGCCCTATCTGCCCAGCCCCCAAACAGAATCTTGCTGGAGGGATGTGCTGCTGAACTCCTGCTCACTCACAGAACCYCCAAGAGCTGCAAGTCCCCTCAAAGAGAGGAGGAGGAAAAGAGCCCTTGCTGCTCACCAGGAGCCACTGTCCCATGGAGAGCCGTGGGTGACGGGCCCAGTGCAACTGCAGAAAGGCCCAGTCTGTGGGATGCTGAGGTGGGAGGCAAACAGAGCAGACAGGAATGCAGACAGGSATGGCTGGAGGGGCAGGGAGGAAGCTGGAGGGTGGCTGAGGACAGCAGGGGAGAGGARAGGCTGGAGGACAGGGAGGAGGGTGGAGWGGGTGATGAGGTACRGGCTGATGTGGGAGATGTAATCTAAGGCAAAGCTGCCCAAAGCCTCCAGGCTGGGAACCAGGTGAGTGAAGCTGCTCTTGGGGAGGCAGGTGTCTCCTCTGCACCTGCAGCACTGCCCCCAAGCCCGGGATAACAGCACCTGCCCGCTCCCTGCCAAAGCACGGGGACCATGCAGGGAAAGCTGGGCACTGCAGGAAGGAGATCACACAAGTGCTGTGTTGACAAACTGGAAACAGAGATTTTCTCTTCTTCTTTACCTGGTGTGATGCTGGCACAGCARGAGGGGCTGTGCTGCAGGTTTGCCCAGCAGACCAGAGATCTGAGAGGGTGGCTGAGGGCCTTGCTCCCTTACCACGGTAGAATGAGCCATCGCTGGTTTGCACAGGCACCTGTGCAGCTCTGTGGCCTTGTCCCTGTGCTCAGRTAGCAGCTGTGGGCAGAGCAGCATTTTCCCAAGCGTGTTCAGCACGAGAGTCAAATATTACTCTGCCCTCCATCATTTTATTGCAAAAATTATTCTACCAAAAACATCCAGTCCAGGAAGTGATTTCATGAGGAAACAGCCAAAGACAAGAATCCAAACCAGGCAAAAGACCAGAGCAGTAGCACAGGATTTACCCCACCTTGATAGTGTTACTGTGCTTGTAATTAAAATTATTTTTTCTTCTGATTGCAAAGATAACCTTCCAACAGTTGCAGACCATAATCCTAATCAGTCTTCTATACCTGAGCCTGCAAATACACTGGAATGACAAATACCTCTGAGAAACAGACACCATTCCATTGCTGTCAACAAAACACCATTGCTAGTGGCAACCATTCATTGTTTGAGTATTCAGCTCATGTTTTTTCTTTGCTGCTGCTGGACATACCTTCAGACACTGATGGGAACATTTTCAGAGTGGTGCTGGCATTGTCGGGAAAGATAACAACCCTCAAATATTTTATATCATTTCAGATGATTTTGAAGGGAGAGAGAAAAGGAGATTCCTCCTCCTCCTCCTCCTCTGTAAAATTAACTTATTAAAATTTCAAAATCCAGCACTTCCTCCTACATCACCTCCATCGTCCATATCCTGTCCTCTCYTCCAAAGCAACCCATATCCCACAGCACCTCCCTCTGTCACTGTGAGCACTGACACACATTCCTAGAGCTTAGGAACAAACAGACCATTTACAAAGTAAAACAGAGAGTTTCCACAGTGGCAAGTAAGGAACCMGGTGGGTTAAATGACTCTCTTGAGATGCATCTTACATTAAAAGGATGAGGCCATGCCACAGTTTCTTCCAAAGGCACACTGTTAGACACTGCACCTGCTATGTTCAACATGGCCCATCACCCATTTTTGGGAAGAAGAACCAMATCACGGTGTTTTGCCTTTAGCATTTCTAAGGAGAGAAACAGTGAGTCACTCTGAGGGGCACATCAGTAACCACACAAGCAGAGCTGGGGGAGATAACCTTGGTGGGAGGCTCAACAACAGCCAGGACTGGCCCAYATCCTTTCTCCTGCCCCTGTGCATGGTCTTGGTGTCTGTCAGCTCCTGTTTCCTCCTCCTGTGCCAGCCTGCTCCAGGGGAATAGGTCAACCCAATTTCCTAGAACAGAGACATATTTCTCCTTATGCACCATGAGTAGCTGCTGCTGCYTATGGGAGTTGTCATCTTTCCTGCAAAGGAAAAACACAGTGAAGGGAAGAGGCTCAGATCCCATGCAGATTTAGAAAAGAGCTGGTTTCCAGTCCAGGGGAGCAGAATGTCAGCCCCAGTGTCTCTGATGGCAATCCYAGCTGAAGAAAGCAGAGCCTGCAAYGCTATCACAGATTTCACTGCCTTCAACACCTACTGATAAGCCATTAAAAGCTGCTTCAAATATATCAAACTAAAAAATAGCCCTAGATTGGCTCATGGTTTCAATACACATTAAGAATTTATGCCTGTCAGCCCAAAGCTGGTAGTAAGAGATGTTTCTTAGTGACCTGGGAGTAGGTATGTAAATAGTGAATTAGCAAAACGTCCGGATGACACAGAATTTTTTAGGTTACTCAAGACTATGGGGAGCTACGACATGTTCCAGAAAGACTTGACCAGACAGCATGATGGAAGATGGAATTCAGTGTAGACATGTGCAGGCTAATGCACACTGCAGGAAATAATTTAAGCTTTCATACATGCCAAGGGACTGTGAATTAGTGATGAGAGGCATTATGGTGGACACACAATGCCTTCAGTGAAGCTGGCTGCACAAAGTACAGCCCAGGTCAGCAAACGAATGAGGGGAAATTCAGCTATCTAAAGGTGACTGGGGTGATACTTACATGGCAGAAACCTTCTGGGTCAGGCTGGAATATAATTTAAAGCTAWCTGTGAATGAGGCAGCTCTGGAATCAATTCTCTCACTTTGCCTCAGCCAGGTCTTCCGGGGCTCTCTACTCTGAGAAGGTCAGAATAGTTGTCAAGCCTTGCAAAAAAACTGGACCTCACTGAATTCTTTTTTCATCCATGAAGTCCTTGAAAAGTGATAGATATCCTGACAAAGGCTCAAACTTGGCAATTAAATTCCCATGAGCTGGAATTAGRAAAGGTGTCCCACTTACATGAATAGATTGCATAAATTGTATTTGGAGGTAGTTTCAACAAGGCTGGTTCCATGGGTTTTGCTGTGAATGAGCCAAATGCACCTTTAACATAAGRCACCATTGCAGTATTATCAAAATTAAACCCCGCTGGAGTGGGAAAGAGAAGACCCTGTTTTGGGTTGGGTTTTTTTTTTCCTTTTAAAACAAAGAGTATAAAACAATGGCTGGGAATGAAATCCCTGTAAATTAATTTGTATTATAATTTCTGCAATGCCTTTGTATATAAATGGAACTTAAGTACATAATTTATGGAGGGTGGTATATGTGAATTGGAGTCTCAAACCCCCTCAAACACACTCACTCAGGCATGATGTGTAGCACACTAACACTCTCAGGCAGTGTGCAGATTGCAATAGTAAAAAAAAAAAAAAATTACTCTAATACTGTATGTTACAATAATAAATGCAGGAATTAGAGGGTTTTACCTCTCTGTAAATAAATTATGCATATGTAGTTTTAAATTAGCCAAATTAAATGATTAAAGACACTCCATTCCTTCATAAACTTGTCTCAGGAGTAAGGAATGCAGCATACAAGCAGAGGTCTCTGGTTCCTCTGAGCCTCACTGTTTCATTTGAAGCAATCTTAGATGCACTTCCCTCACAGCTTTGCAAGGACAGAAGGAGTTTTATTTTTCTTCAGCTAATTATTTTCAGATAAAAGCAAGTGTTGAGATTGGAAGCACTAGTTCTGTTTGCATCCCCTGGCTGKGATGTTGCTGGGGCTGGAGAGCTACCATGGCTCCTCAGAATTCATCCTACCCACAACAGTCCCCAGATTTAATCATGGTTTTCAAATACCTGCAGCTCTTCATGACTGGGCTGGCAGTGTAAGGGGACAGCACTCCTGAAATGCAGGTCCACAGTGCTTTCTGTGTTGTGCCAGTCTGTCAGTGGTTCTGGGGTTTGTTGTGRTGCATGGCTCTGCAGTACACGGTACCATGACTCACAAGTGCCTGCAAACATCGCTGCCCATTTTCCTGCGGGAGGGAGTTCAGGCCACGTCCCAACAGATTCTGCATTTCTTACTMATTCCATGAACTGGCACTGGAGCCTTAAGCCAAAACCCACCAGTCACAAGAAGGAAGTGCAGAGATTTGAAGAGTGTTTCTTCCCTGATACTACCAGTTCCGTCCTACCACCATATGACCAAACAGGGCTCTACTCTACTGCATCCTAGATACCAGATTAGCTCAGTTCTTCCAGGGAAAGTTTGGACAGTACCGGTCACTCTCAAAGCATTTAGCTCAAAATGTCATTTTATAGKTGGAGAAGCCAGTCCAGAAGAACAGAGAACCTTTCCTGGTCATAGGATAGAGCAGGGGAAGAGCTGAGACACTGGRTTGTCACTGTGGGTCCTGCCCTTGGCCAGAACCACCTCCACACACMCGGGTAATTTCATCAGCTGAGCCASTGCAAGAAACTGTTTCAGCAYCACTCAGCACTTCCCAAGCAACCTKGTTCCTGGACAGCTCAGGCATTCAGAGGTGTTAAAACTTCCCAAGGCTGTGTTACCAAAAATCTACTGAATTTTGCATGTTAGGATAAAAAAGTACCAAGCAGGGATGTCCACCTAATATAGCTTTCAGCTGGATTTTACATGTCTTTGTTAGGGAAGAGCACACAAGCTTGTCACTCTGCAAAAATTTGTATTTTRATAGAATTCTCTCCACACAAATTAGCTCAAAGGGTGCTGCTGAAAGCAGTGTGAAAGCAGAAGGAGTTAAAGTGAAGGCCATGTGAGCACAGTTCACAGAGCATTTCTCCTTTAGTCTCACCTGTAAGTACACTGTGTTGATCTATATATTCATGCACTGCATTTTGACTGTATTTCTCCTTTTTGCTATGAAACCAACCTCTACCATGCTGCATGTAAGACAGAGATGTCTCTCAAGACATCCTTGGTTTTGGAGAACACCCCCATTTTCAACAGCAGCAGAAGCTGACTGTTCACATCCACATCAACAGGGTTTTGGAAAGAAAGTTCTAAGTACAGCCAATGGGATCAAGAAACACAGCAGACTATAAACTGTAACTTTATGAGATTGTGAATGGGATTACAGACAAATATGAAAAGCAGTATATTCAGGGAATCAAACTTACTCATCCAGAGGTTCCCGAGCATTCTTGGAGCAGTGAGCATGCCATCCATCTTGGGAAATAGCTGTTCCGAGGAAACTGCACACTAAGGTTTCTATGATTCAGACACAACGTAATTACAACAGACTCCAGTCATTTGGTTTACATTTGGAGCAAAGTAGGAGAAATTTTTATCTCACAGTGCCAATATTGATTGTGCTYGATCCTAACCAAATAAGGATCAAACTGCTTCCAAGATGTTTTTAAAAATCTGTGTAAATCCGTCATTGAGATCTTCACTGCAAGTTTCTGAGTACAAATACATCCTCATGGTGAATGAAATGGAGATTATTAGCCCATTACATTTATAGCATGAACCAGAGGTTTTGGATATTAATGGRGAAAATATACTGGAAAGAGTGGTAATCTTTCATTTAGAAACCTTCTCTTCCAGAGTTTTACACCTCTCAGTAGCTGAGAGGATTGTCMCTGGGATTTGGAGCAATGGAGTTTAGTGTTTGCATAAAACAATGACACGCCATTAGACTATGAGCTTCTTGGAATTTGCTTCTGGTGTGACTGGTTGCCAGTTTGCCATGGCCTCCAGTATCAACTCAATACAAAWAACCAGTACTACATTTTCTTTTCCATCCTGTTTGCAAACAAGAAGCTGCTACAAGCTGGCATCTATGCATGCACACCAAAATGTGTATCATGTCTATGAAAACTGGGAAAAACTTCATGCATTTAAACCACCTAAGTTCCTGGGTTTGTGTTTGGATTCTGTGTGGGATGTGTGTGAAGGACATATGTGAAGGACAGAGACTATGGCATCTGTGAGGGCAGGAACACAGTGGGGTGGCTGGATGAGAATGCAGAATGGAATTGAGAAAAAACTGTCTGAACTACAGGTGCCATGGAAAGCTTGGCTCAGGATGGAGAGGGGTGGCAGGGCTGCACCTCTWCTCCTCATGTGTGTCATCTGGCAGCATCCCATTCAGATCAGATCCTACCTTTCTTGCACAAATTCAAGTCATTCATGGCCTGTGTTTTCTGCAGGTACACAGAAAATAYACATTTTCAATACACAGCCCACAGAGCCAGCCACAGCCTGGGCTGCACCAAAGCCAGCATGGCCAGCAGGTGGAGGGAGGTGACTCTCCTTGACCCTGCTCATCTGGGACCCACCTGGAGTGCTGCATCCAGCTCTGGGGGCCACAATACAGGAAGGATGTGGACCTGTTGGAGTGAATTCAGAGGAGGCCCACAGAAATGATTAGAGGGATGGAGTCATCCTTGATGAGGAAATGAAGAGAGAATTGGGGTGTTTAACCTGGAGAAGAGAAAGCTCCAGGGAAACCTTATTGAGGCCTCTCCGTACCTGAAGGGGTACAAGACACCTGTAGAGGGTCTGATTACAAGGACAAGGAGGAATGTCTTCAGACTGAAAAAGGGGATGTTTAGATTAGTTATTAAAAAGAAATTCTTTGCTGTGAGGGTGGTGAGGCCCCGGCACAGGTTATCCAGAGGAGCTGTGGGTGCCCCATCCCTKGCAGTGTTCAAACCCAGGCTGGATGGGGCTGTGAGCAGTCTGGTCTGGTGGAAGGTGTCCCTGCYCATGGGATGGGGGTTGGAACTGGATGATCTTTAAGGTCCCTTCCAACCTAAACGGTTCTATGATTCTGTGATTGTGAAGGCTTGCACAGACCCTGGTRAGATGTTTGTGAACATCTCTGCCTGACTGAGCTAAAGCATTTATTTCTTTCAGAGCATTCCTAGGAGTTGCCTACCGCAAGAATTGCTAGTGCAGAAGATCCCTGCTCTTCCTTACTGAAATGGCTGTACAAACTGTTTCCTAAGCACAATAGGATATTTAACAAGAGCCAAACCCACCCATTTGTATAGTCTTGTCCTGTACAGCAAAAAGAGAAAGTACCTGGAGAGTCAAGCTTTTGATTCAACCCACTATTGGGAAAACTGAATTTGGAGCTGAACTTCACAAACTTTGCAAGAAGTATGTACTGTTGTTTTTCTGAAATTATGACTAAATGTGAAAAGTGTGGAGTTTAGCAATCTCTGTTCCAAGAAAATGTACTGGAGAACATGTCCCTATTTTTATCTGTGCAAGTAAAAATATTCCAGGAGACATTAAACTTGACTATAGAATTTCTTGTACTAACAGGGCATGCAGCACATGAACTTAAGGAGATTTTKAAAAAAAACACCAACACTGGACTTACAAAAACAAGAAAATTCATCTAAAAAAAAATTGAAGAAGACGTAATGATTGCAGGCACTGTAAGTTAAGATAATTGTGAAGCTYTTATATTCTTGTCCAAAATACTTGTTAAATGGGATAAGGAAAACTGAGAATTTTTTAATGCACCTGAATTTGAAACCAGAATACAGGCTCCACCTGTGAACTGCGGAAACTGCATCATCAGTAGTAGTGATTGAAATGATAAGTTTGGAACTCAATGGGAGTGCCAAGGAACATTAAGACAAAGGGGACTACTGAAGGACTTTGATATTCGACCAAGCAAAATGGCAATCAAAAACAGAAATACCACTATAAACATCCTTGGTTATGAGCAACCATATATATTCCAGGGGAAGGATCTTTGAAGAGTACTGAAAAATTAGAGGAACACAGAGGGGAGATCCTAAAATGACTTTCAGGCTGGAGGAAACTTACAGCAAGAGGCATTCTGTGCCTCTCTCTTCAAAAGAAAAAGCCTGGGAGGTAAACTTGACTATTCCATACAATATATTCACAGAGGGAAATTTCCAGGGACTAGAGAGAGAGCTTTTGCATCCAACAAAACAAAGCAGTACAAAATCTACCATTTGGACCTGAAGCAATAGGAAAATTTTGTTTTTGAAAGTGAGATATTCATCAAATATTGAAACAAGCTGCCAAAAATAGCAACAGAATCACCATTTCCCCCTGTCTTTGTATCAACATCAGATGCCTTTGTCTTGGACAAATGCACATTATGAACATATACCAGGTAACTGGTTTCAGTGTTCTAGCAAACACTTCCTGCCTCAAGGTATAAATCTAGAGCTGGTGTGGTTACTCCTAGTGCCTTCTGGAAGGGTTATAATAAAATATGCTCATGCTTCAGGGTTTTTATCACTCTTATTTAAAGGAACAGGACAAGGATCTTCAAGGAAATAGTTTCCCAAATCTGCAGGTTCTTGAGCCACTTGTTTTAGATTTTCATCAAGCATCAGTAGTGTAGACCTTGCCTCCTCGTTCTTCATTTGTCTTTTCATGGTCTTTTTGGCTACCTGAACTGTTCCTCTTTGGACATGTCCCCAGATGACAGCAATTTACTGGGTTATGCCAGGAAGACTTCTCACTCTTACAAYATTATCCAAGATTCACAGCCTGTTTCTGTAGGTGTTCCTCTGCAGTCTAGGGTTAGCTAATGAATACCTTGATTACAGCATTCACGAGAGATGATTTACATTTTTTCATTAAAAATGTCACTGGAAGTCCAGTCTTCCCATGCTAAAATATTTGAAGCCACTGCCAACATCATACATGGCTGATATTAATTAGAGTAGAAGATGACAGCACTTGGAGTATGACCTTTAACAAGTGCTTGTTCTTTACTTAGACTAGGTCATTACTAGAGATTACCAAGCATTTTCAATAAAACTGGAATCTCTGACTCCTCTTCAGCTTTGAATTTGAACAGTGAGAAGCAGTGGAGACTCTTCACCTGCCACTGCCACCAGCCTGTCCCACCACAACAGACAGCTGGTRATGCCTGTGCATCATTTGCTCTGAGCAGCAGGAGAAGGAAAGTGGTGAGCTTCATCTTCTCCCACATCTTTTCTGTCCTGCACAGAATCAGGCTTGGGAAGATTGAAGACAACCATCCCCAGCACAGTTCTTTTTATCATTAACACACAGGTTGTGGAAAAGGGAAGAAAAGGAAGCTTGCAGTCTGTGTTGTCACAGGTAGCAGCCATGTACAAAAATCAGACAGAGAAAACTTTAAGGAACTGCACCATTGCTCCTTATCCTTGGGCAGTACCTTCCCTGCACCACAGCTTCACTCYGGGGCCGTGAGATTGCAGCTGGCTGTGATCTGAGCTCCCTGATGCCGTGGCTCATCCTGGTTTCTCCTAGGTGCTGTCCACCTTACAACACTGGWGTCTGAGAGGGTTCCACTGCAAAAAAACCCATTCAGAGAACTCTTTGTGCTCGTACTTCAGTCACATCAGGTGTYATGGAGCTGAGGACAAAGCTGCAAGCACAGCACACACCATGCAGAGAAAAAGGCAGTGGGGGCAGCCACTCTGTACCAGTGATTCTGGACAAGATGGGGTGAGCRAAACAAAAATCTCCCACCCAGCCTCTCTGTTCACAGAGCAGGGCTTCCCACCATGCTCCACAGCTAGTGGGCTCCATCAAATCCTGCAACTTGCTCCTTTCTGTGCAAGCCATYAAATGAAGGTTCTGGGCATAAACCGTGCTGAGAAATTATGCTGCAGTTTAAGAGAGTCGGAACAGAAGGCCTGCTTAGGAAGCAGTTTGAAATTATTGAGAGTAGCACTTCACATTTCCACAGCAGAAGCCTTTATAGGCTGGAAGTCTCAAACCTTGATCACTTCCAATTGAACCACTTATAAAAAATGTGCACTGCTGGAATATTTTAAATGACTGTGTGCAGTGTGTACTGACTGAACATTAGGGGCTTCAATTAAATAACAGTTCAGAACATAATGAACTGAAAAATTTCACACTCTCTAAAGTGAGATAAGTATGAAGTGAAGAAGAGAGAATTAAGAAATAGTGCTCTGAAAGTGGCACCAGTTAGTGCCTGATGAAATTCAAGCAGAAACACAACAGAACAGTTTGTGAATTAGGGTGTTATATTTTGTTGGGTTTTTTGGTTTGGGTTTTTTTTTTTTTTTCCCAGATCACTCAAAGAGCACAGGAAGTGGTCAGGTCCTTTTTTTTTTAAAACAAAGGGTGACAGTACTTGTGCTGAAATTTGGGATGCATGTACCCTGTGAGCTTGGCTCGATCATGTGTGAAGTCAGGCACTTCTGGAGGCACAGTTGGTCAGCTGCTCCCTGCTGAGGGCTCAGTGGATAATCTGGAGCCCAAGTCCAAGATTCTGCCCTGATATTTAGCTAACACCAAATACTTTTTTTATTTAATAATGAAATAATGTACTCCTATGAACCATCTGAACCAGACAGACACAGCACAGTATTTGAAAATGCCTGAATGCCGGTGTGGCGAATGATGCAGAAAGACTGWCCATGCTTTCCATTTTCTCAATGTCAATTAAAGGAGAAAAGGGAGTGCAAGGGTAGAGATCCTGCACACAGCATGAGGCACTTGCTCCAGAATACTGCAGCCTGCATTACAAAAGGAAAGCTGACACTCAGAGTGCCAACACACTGCATTTTGGTAACTGCTGACTTCAGACTAGGGCTATTCTCCCTTTGTTCCATGGCTGGCTTGTTAGCTTTGGAGGCAAATCCCTTTACAGACTTCCATGATCTCTAAAGCACACTTACTTGGTTTGAAATGGAACAAAATGAGATCTCATTCCAGTAAGTACCGTATTTATCCCGTTACCAGAAAGGGCACGGGTGTCTTTAGAGATCTTGCAAAGACGAAAGATGTTTAAAAAGACCAACAAACCTAAAAACCAGGAAAATTGACACATTTCATATTTTTAGTCTTACTAGGTTTAACACTTCTATGTTTGTGGTTTTAACTGACTCATTCCTATTGTTCTGTCTGTATTATTTCAAAGCAACCTTTCAAACATCTTGGTGGCACCTGCTCTAAGCACGACCTCCTTCATTTTTGTGACTGGTGAGATCCTGTAGCCAAATTCCAGCCGACCATAGCAGCTGTACTCTCTAGGATCCCACAAAGATGATGGACAGCCATATCAACCTCCACCAAGGTCGATATATTGCTTACATGCTGCATTTGACTCGAAATTAGCCMAAAAAAGTTTAAAAGCTGAAAAGTAAGTGTGTCTTATTTAGTGGCTACTTCAAGTTGTAGAGAGTTAACTCAGTTTGCCAGTAAGTCATCACGGGGATATTAATAATCAGGTGGGAGTCAGGAGCCTGCATTTATTCCAGTTTACCTGACATAAACCCAGAATATGAAAAAACTGAACAGACTACAAAAAACATTTATAAGCATATGTGGTAAGCTTAATGATTTAGGAGTTCTATAAAAATTGTAAGTATGCTCTGATCTTCAAAAAAAGGTTGTCAAATAAAATGAAATAGGAGGGAAACTTATGCACATTTCCTCAAGCTCCATATTGYCAAACTGATGAGGTCTGTTATCAAAGACTCGGTCTTTTGAGGAATGTAGGAAATCCAGCCCAGACCACTTGAACTTTCATTCTGTCATGCACGGAAAAAGCATCAAAAGCAATGCAAAAACATTTCTCCTTAGACAACCACATAATTATTTGCCCGTGTATTAAGTTCCTACCTTCCCCCCTYAATCTAAATCTGCTTGTAATCTTGGGACTGAGGGCTAATTATCATCTTAATTTTGCCTATTTCCTTCAACAGAAATTGGAAGCATTGAGACCAATTCTTMGCCTTTTCAGCCTCCTCCTGAGTGGTGGGTTTTTGTTTTGTTTTTTTTGCCATAGCATGAAGCATCAGTGGTCAACTGTTTCATTGAGTCAGTCTGAGGCTCTGCCTTTCAGACTCCCTTCGGTCCTTCTATGCAAAAATGGATGAATGCAGCTGGACCAAACAGCAACTTCCCAAATCRGCTCCAAGCTTGCTCTTCAATTTGCAGCAAAATTAATTCTTGACCGCTTGTACCAGACAACAAAAAGCTGTTAAGATATTGATCTCTTCAAATCTTTGGCTTCAACATTTCAAAGAAAAGGGTTGAAGTCATAGAATCATACAAGCTTATACTCTTAAAAGGTCATTTCACACCCACAGCAGAGGTTTTAGATTTAAGTTGTTTTTATGAACAAGCCATAGATTTCTTCTGGCACTCATGACTGACAATGAATTGTGATTAGGACTGTCTCCACATGGATTTTCTGTAAGCTAGCAAAACGTGTGCCAATGAAGCAGGTCTGTCCCTAAGCAGGGCACTACCTGTGATTTTAATGGGAATCAGCRATCTCTGAGCTTTCCATAATATTGTCAGATTTGAAGATGACCAAGGAATTCTTAACCCTTGACACTTAAGTAACATAAGAAATGCCTAAACAGCATGTAGGGAAAGGCAGAGATCATGTCACTACCCAGGTTGTTTCTTTAACAAATCAGCCTTGAACATCAAAATAGGATGTTTTGACAGATCAAATGTTTTCAGTTTTCTACTTGAGGAAAATATGCTAAATCTTACCCTTTCCTGCAGATTTGTGCAGGACTAATACACTCCGAAGAGAGCATTTTTGTCAATAAATCAACCAGCTATGCCTTTCCCCAAACCCCTTTTCTTTATACATCTGTATCACAACTGCCCATTACCTTGGAGAGTCTTCAGGGGCTCTCTCATATACAAGTTCCACCTTGACTTCATTGTCTCTTTTGACTTTTTATACCTTCTTGGAAATGGGATGTTTTTCAGTGTTTTCCAAGTTAACATTTATTTGCATTTGCCACCACTGACCAAGTTCAGGGAAGATGCTAGATCAGAAACCGGTACAGTTACAGCTCTAAATCCCAGTCCATCCCTGAGGGAGGCTTAGCCCTGCTGTTACAGCAATACTCTCTTCCCTCAGTCCATAGCTAGGGAGAAAAAAATCCTAATGCTTAATGATTTTGTATTCCTAAAGAGGAACTACTGATTTTAGTAAACATTTGTTCTAAACAAGTACTAGGCACATCTCTTTTCCTCCTTCCAGAAACAATCTTGTAGTTTGCTCACAAAACTATTTCACACGAACTTAAAAATGTAACCATCTCTTGTGACCAGAACTACAGATAAAGGCTCTGCCACCCTATTACAGCCCCTTCTTCATGTCAGAAAACATAATAATGCTTCTTCATCTCGGAAAAATACTGCAAAAATTCGGCTTTGTGAGTGCTGCAAGGCATTTAGAAACCATTGGGAGAAAACGTGCCATGAAAGTGAATGTCTTCACTGCGGGATGCAAATATATGTTAAGCAATAAAATTCTAGTTCCTAAATAGGCTTGTCTTGCTTTGATATTCAAGGATATGAAAAAAAGACATACATACTTCTCATTTAATCCTGCCAAGATATAAAACTTGCCTATTTTTATACAGTTGCCCAATATGGATGACAAAAATAGCTTTCTTAATAGAGAGAAAGAAAAGACTAGCTAATTTCTCCTGATGCAAAGGCATGAGGTTCACCTCAAGACTGCACATCATTTTTAGGCTAAAATTCTACCTGTTGATCCTCATTTTGCTSAGGAAAAATGCTGCTGCTTCTTGAAATTCAGCTTAAGATAACTGAATTGTTCTGTCAGAGGATAGTACTACTCCCAAAAGTAAAATCTGAAGAAAAGATTAATATGCTTTGCTGAGAGGAAGCTCGATAACTATCATTGTGCTGTGTATTTGCTTCTCACAGAAGATGRTATTTGGTCACTGGAAATGATTACTTAGCTTTAGCTAAAAATGTTTTGAATCAAGTGGCTCTAAATCATCAGTCCCACAAGTATTGGTACCAGCTAGTGAGCATTTAGACAGCATTAGCACAGGTTAATAATTCCTCTCCAAGGGAGAAAGGGCTGGGAGTACCTCAAGAGTGTGTTTGCGTGCGTAAAAAGCTCTGGGGACAAGGCAAGAGTTTTAAAAGCAATAGCCGGACCTCTTCTATGAAAAATAAGCCACACCACATCAAATTGTATTGCATTTTAAACTCAAAAGCCACGCTTTTTTTCCAGGGGGAAATAATTTCATCTAATCTTGAGCAATGATATTCAAATATGAATGYTGTGCAGTTACATAAGTGCACATGTYAACAGTGCTGGACACTTCGTACCCSTGTACTTGAAGTGAACCTGTTCAGCAGCACAAGGCTGAGAATTTGTGAAAATGATAGCACCATTTCTTAGGTTTAGGTAGTAGTATTTGTACTAAYTAATGAAAAAATAATACAGGAAACAGTATTCTTTTCATTCCACAGCTTCTTATTATTTGAAAAATTTGTGAATCATTCCTACATTGAAGTGTTCAGCACAGACCTATGAACAGCTGCTGTAATATTCCAGAAGGATTCACTGTCTTAGTCAATATCTTCAAAAATGAATGTGAAAAATAGGTTTTCAAACATCACTCAGCACTGACATAATACTAGAGGTGCAATGATTTTATTAGCACAGCAAATGACTACTTCTGATTCATCTGCAAACCCTTCTTGAATGGACGATCAAATTTAAAATTAATACATATGCTTTTCGATAGATACTCTTCAGAGGTCTAAAAAATGTTAACGTAATTTTTAAGTCATAGCTTAAGAGACACAACATTCCAATGTATCCTTTAGGAACTGATGCCACTACACAGARCCAAGGGCTGATTTTTATCTGACCTTGTGGTTCATTAAAGACAGGTATTATTAAGGAATGCAGTATAACTAGGCCTTGGTCATCTGAAAATATCACCACCATTTCCTTACTCACTTTTCTTGTTCTTGCCTTTCACTGTGGTTTGATGCTGCTTTACAGTTGTGGGGAAAATCACATGTATACGTGAAAAATATTAAAGGGACAAATTATGGATTTGCATAATTTAGAAGCTTAGATAGAGTRAGTTAACAGGGACATAAGTGGAAATTCCTTTAAACAGCTTGCTGTGATGTACACTTTTCTATTTCATTTACCTGTGCTCTGATCTATGCTACTCCTTTTATTTCAAATCCATAGCAGTTCTGGTCCTTTTGTTACTAACCATTCAATAGTATCTTGACAGCAGAACTACATCTTCGTTCTCATTTAATAACTATTTATCATTCTGTATCTGCCCATTTTCAAGAAGGAATAAAGTTAAGTGTTCCAGAAATTGGAAAAAATTGAAACTTGACCTTTATTAAGTGGGTTAATTGTCACAATCTCAGCATGTACAAAATTAATGACCAAAAAGTGGAACTTCAGARTTTCAGAAGACTAGGTTAATGTCCAAAAAAGTCTAAACTCTGACCTTCTTGACATATGCCAAAAGAAACAGCCACCCTAATAAATTACTACCTGTGTGCAATTATAATAAACCATTCCTAGCATCCAATCACTTGACTTAATTGCTGCAAGGCAGTGGGACTTTCTTACAGATATTCAAGGCAATCTAAAAATTCCTTTGCAGTTCACAGAAGGCTGTTTGTGCATGCCTATTTCAGCATGGAGATTCAGTTTCAAGGCACATTATTCATACCTTTGGACCACAAATCTGTATATGAGCCCACTTACCAGTGCTGAAATTAGGAGCCTTGGCTGAGGTATTAACATTACTGAAAGYGGTGAACCAGCATGGAATAAAGCAAAGGGAATGGAATTTCCCTTAACCCATATCATAAAGCAGTTGCTGGATGCAGGACACCTACTCAGTTTCCAAATTTCAGCCTTACACAGGAGGAACAGGCAACTTCAGTGAATACGACAAAACTGCAGCATATTTAAATCAAACTGCATTTACAAAAAGAAAGCTAAAAGAAAGAAAGAAAGACTCCATTTGCATGGGTCTAAGGTAGCAGTACATGAAATCTGAATTCCATAGCACCATGTCAAACACTGATGAACTGGCCAAGAGGACAGCCATGCATCTAGTGAACAGGTAGGCTGCCCCAGCTGAACACAAAGCAAGAGGGTACCTGGTCAGTAACATCTGTAAGTGAAACAAGGCTCCAAGCTGGAACTAAGCTACCCTTGGTGTCGGCCATGCATGGGATGTTACAGGGAAATTTGCTTTTTGCCCCTGTTAATCCTATTCAATGGACAAATGACTTGGGCATTCAGGACTGTCAATTTGGTTCATTTTTTAAAAACAGTAAAATCAAATAAAACACCACTGTTTAAGTTCAATTATCTAGTTTTGCTGATGTTTCAATCTATGCTACAGCAATGGTTATTCAGTTGGGAAATTAACATTACTCACAGATTCAAGATTCTATTCCCTATATTCATGCAGATTTTAAGCACCCTTCTGAAGAAGCAAAGTCTCCAGTTCACATCAAGGTGCTCAAAGGGACAAGACGTGGTGATCAGCATCACTTACTTTGCCAAATCTCAACTGGTATTAATTGGTAAATTATTGTGTGGTTYCTCCAAATTAGGAAGACAGAAGACTCAGGTTCAAAAGCCTCTTCTGTGCTTCAAAAAATAAAATAGTCCTATTCAAAAAAGGTCATGTRGATGAAGGCCCCTAATTGTAGACACATTGTTTCAGGTGACCGACCTGAGTACAACAGTCTCTTCTATTTCCATACTACTCTCTGTAGCTTTGCCCAGCCCTTCCAAGCTGGATTTGTAAAGCCTTTCCTTAACCTGYAGTACTGAGCAGTTGTCCCAATGGCAGAGCAGAGTTAATGGACAGCAGTGACTCCAACCCAGACTCCCTGAGGTTACCCCAGCACCGCACTGACAACAAGGCAGCAGCCGCTCACATCTGCTCTTCACTGCCAGTTCAACACCTCACAATAGTTTGTGARCCGAATGTGTTCACCTGTTCCTAGGGATAGTGATGTCCTTGCCTAATTGCGATGAAATTTCACAATTACAGAACTAATTGGAGATGATTTGGAACACTCATTGAAATAACTCTTGAACCTTCTGCTCTTCAGAACAGCATTCCCTGCCTCCCAGACAAACTAGCTGTTGTTTACTCGTCCAGCTCTTATTTTCCACTTACAAAAGAACATCATCTCAGTTTCCTTCCCTATCCAGCTTAATATTCTGTGATTTAAAATGACACCAGGTCCAGAAACCAGGACCATTTGTGGCTTCCTTTTTTCTTAATTATGGACTGAGGTTTTTTTTTTTTTTTACTTTTAAGTGAAAAATCCTCCACATGGTTTCCAAACTTCTGGCATTTGTTAGGAAATAGACGTAGAACCTGCGAAATGCTAAGAAAGCTTTTCTAACTGTGAGTCACCAATTTATGTGCTGTACTTTGCACAGCACACAGTGCATGCAAAGAAGGAAACACGATAGAAATAATTAAATATAGATGGTAATTACGTGAAAATCATGTGGTCATATCTGACTTCAACAAGGATCAGTTAAAAATCTTCTAGAGGAAAACGGATGGGTATTGCTTCATCAGATAAATTTGGTAGGGCAATGTTTTTATTGAAAACACCTTTTTGGAACAGAGCATAGTAAATAGCTGAACTGACTTGCAGTCCATTAAATCAGGAAAGAGGAGTGGAGTTTGGGGGCACCTTTCTTTTGCCTGGATGAAATACTTCAAATGGTGTTTCATAATTACTTCACATGCCTTTCTATAAAACAAGGGAGATAGAAGGGGCAGCAGTAGATATTACATACTGTTTTTAAACATATGAACTAGAGAAGATTTTGTTACCTAAATCTCCCAGAATACCTTTGAATCATGCAAGTTTCATAACTCCATGATGATCTTTTCTCTCTAAAGGCAAATCAGCCTCAAGAAGGCAGTTACTGTTGGGTTGCACAGATTTTCTGTACACACCACCTTATAATGTCTGAGGCAAAGAACACTTATTCTAGCCAAGAACAAAAACCATCTCACCTCCCCAGCCAGAAGGCTCTCATTTCTCCTTCACTCATGACAGCACTTAAGCTAGAGTAGCATTTACACTTTAAAACAATTTTTTCAGGGTGGTGGTTGTTGCTCAATTTCATATATTTGACTTTATCAACAGGGAAATATGGACATCGCCTCATGGCACAGACCCAAACCAGTTACAGGTTGTTAGGGAAATGATTCATCAGTAGGTAGGTTCATGTAAAATTCAAAAGGCTTTTTTTTCCCCTGTTTTGCTTTTGGAGAACAGTCCGAGAAATGCAAGTGATGTCTTTCTTACAGGAATACTTTAGATAGCTAAACAGAAGCAAGATTTGGCATTTAGCCTGGGATTAGTGTGAACAGCCTCTTAACCAAACATTATGAAGAAAGTTAACTTTAAAATGCTTTGAAAGGTCTGTTTTCATGACAGATGGTAATAAGGGCTCATCAGTGCCAATTTTTTTTGTTTCCACCTCAGTTTTCAAAAGCTTAAGTTTTAGGTTAGTGCTTMTGAAGGAACCATTACAAGCATAGAGGAAAAATGCAAATTACAAAATTAGATTACTCACTATTTTTATTGTGTGTAACATATTTTTCTAAATAACACTAACAGATGAAGAGTAAGAATTTGACCATGCACTCAGTAGAACACTTTCCCTTTCTTTTACTAGAATCCTTTTTTTTTTTTTTTTTGTTCCCCAGCTATTTGTCCTTTAATCTTTATCTGTACACCTGGACAGATACTCCTCTCCCCACAGACCCCAAAAGATACAGCAGTCAGTAGCAGGTAGAGGCTTGCTTTGTATAATACACTCACTACTGAAGACATGGTAGAACTATATTTTATTCAAGAAAACCCACACATTCCATCCTGTGGTGACCACAGGCTTTGCTAAGCCATAGATATTAGCAAATACTGGAACAAAACACAGTGTACCAGATTGAATCAAAGCATATAAATTCTGAATTACAGTTATAATTTTCAGGGAAGGCTAGTTTCAGAATTGCATCATAGTATCTAGTACAATGTTGTGCAATGTAAGTGGCAGAAACAGAAATGGAGTATTGGTCCTAATAAAAACCAAAATGACTCGTGTATGACATTWAAATTGTCAAGACAACAATTAATAACATTCTACCAAAGGCAGCATATAGTTACAAAAATACTGGTCCAGCATCTTGTTAGTGATGAAGCAATATCCAAGGTGCAATGGCAACGCGCCATTCTTAGTGAAATACTTTTTAAAAAACTATTTTTTCTATTTTCCCCACAATGATACTAGCTGAACACCAGAACTTCTATGACAACCTGAAAGAAAGTCACTACTTAAATGTGCATTGCACCAAAGATTGATGCAAAAACACATTTTCCAGGTTGCAGTATAAAAGAAGCGAAGTCTAATAAAACTATGGATGTGCCAAAATACATTTTACTGCAACTGATCTTAGATGAGCAGTTTGCAACCTCTATTGAGTTTTAAACAACTGTCCAAGCTATCTATTCTATCCATTATTATGAACTTAAGGATACAAAATTTAAAAGACAAAGTCCTTAGTACTGAGAACAGAATTAAATCACTTTATACTCCTCTCTGTTGATCCACAAAATAAAAATATTCTGCCCTCCTCTCCTCCAAATACCCTGGTAATTTCAAAGTCAAGCCATGGAATTACCCTTGTTCTGATATTGCACAGTGCTAGGATTGTATTGTTTCCACCTAGAAGTTAAAATACATACTATGAGGGTGACCAAAACTGCTGGTGACAGTAGACCTGTTTAATTTGTGGAGGTATCCCAAGAAATGTGCATCGGATGAAGACACAATCTAAATGGCAAAAAAGCACTGCAGACTTGGCTGTGGTTCRGGACTTGGGCCAAAAATACATAAGCCTGCTTGCCATTTTCTTTGAGAAAGCAGAATCAATTAATACCTTAACCAAAAGGCAAGGCTGTGTAAGACCAGGTAACCATGTGACATTCAGTGTTACATTCAACAACACAGAAATGAAGGAGTAGCAGACAGGAATATTAATAATATTTTCCTTTTAATAATGGTTTAGTCAAAAGTGTAGCTTTGAAAATCTCTAGCTAGTTGTGGAAACCTGAAGAAGCTGGGAAGCGACCTCACTTTGATCAGTTTAAAGCTGTGGCTTGGCCTATCTGCTTTCAAAATCTCCAATAGCTCTGCCAAATGTAAATGAAAACTACTGCCTGGAAATAAAAAGTAGTCAGCCTTTAAAAGTTCATGAATGTTGTACTGTAGCAGCCTAACTCTGACTGAAGAAGAAAGATATTTTATACAGTAAACAAAAGACAAAGTAAACTGAAATCTTAAAAGATCACTTTACGTGTATACAATTTGGATTCTCATCAACATTTAAAACTACCAATCATAAGGTTGCCACCTTACCTTTTTCTGGACTGGCACACCTGATTTTAAACAGGTTTTCCTCCAGTCTCCCAAGTTTCTGATCCTCTCATTCAGTTTTCTGCTGCACTGCTCTCCTACCTTCATGCCGAATACCAAGTCAGTCCTGCCTTCTGCTTTTCTTGGCAGAAGGCAGAGCAAGCTTTTAATTTCAGTAGTCGGAGTGACAGAACAACAAACGCACAGCAGATAGAAGAGCTTAATTCTTCCCCAGGAAGAAAATACATTTGGTTCAACAAAGGGCTTCCAAAGGCACCTCTTTCCCCAGTTTTTGCTTGAAAGCAAGATGGCAATCTTAATTGAAAAGGGACGCTAAATATTTTAAATAACTTAAAAATTCATTTTTATATAAAGCAGCAAAACCATTTTTCTCTGCAGAAAGAGAAATGTTAACAAAGAAACACACCAACATAAATGCACTGTTCATAAACTTCAGCTAGTTTAATTTCACAAGAAAGTAAAATTTTAGGACTATTCTTTAACCTCATCAGTACTTTCTGAAGAAGATTCTTTGGCATCTTCAGTCCCTCTGTTGCTTTTCTCTTTATTAAGATTTTCACTTTCTGAYTTGGTCCCATTAAATAAAGAGTTTTCACCATTTACAAACCCATTCTCTGTGACTTCAGCATCAATGGCTTCATCAATCTTTAAGTCCCCTTGCTCCTCCACATCTTCTAGGTTTCTCAAGACAATGGGGAGTCTAGAGTCTGCCACAGTGTTCTCCAACAAGGCAATATTGCTCTCTTCATACTTAGGAAGTGGAGCCCCATCTGCTATTTGTTTGGTATAATACTCTCTGCTGGCAGCCGCGCTCTTCACTGCCTTCTCCAGGATCTCTTTTTCACCTAAGCGCAATTTGATGGCCATTATTGCATGTGGAGTGAGGTCATGAGTCTCCAGGAAGGACTTATCAACCTGTTAGAAAAAAAAAATGCAAATCTGTAACACCCGATACAATAAAAGAGCCCCTCACCTCTTATCTCTTTCTGTGAACAGGAAGTGACACCAGGCTGAGCTAACTGGACATGAGAGGGTCTGCAAGGAGTCCCAGTGAAATTTGTCATGAAATCATAAAAGAGCCCAAAATTTCTGCACATAAATCAGTCTGCATGACAAGCAAAGTCAGGTTATTTCACAAACTTATGCAGCATATAGGTTCACTTATACATTTGCAATAGGAGCACATTTCTTTGCAGCCTGGAGAATGCAACTAAGAGACAACAAGTTGAAACTAATTCCCCATCTTATTTGCAGAGAAAAAAGCAGGCAGTCTCTACTTGGAGATTCAAAGGAAAAATACATTAACAAAATTACATTAACAAAATTTTCTTTTTTGCAATCTTATTTGATTTTCCTTAGATAATGCAAAACTCTTTCTGCACTTTAAAAAGTACAGAATGAATTATGTACTAACATTCAGATTGAAGGTTGCAAAGACGAGATGGAGGACAAAATATCCTATCCTACAATCACAACACACAGAAGAATTCAGACATTTAAATTATGATGATAATTTTACCTCCACAGTTGTTTTATAGGTTTTCAAAAGAAGGGATGCTCTGGCTTCTAGGAATGTCCAAAGTTTAACTTCATTGTCCCAGCTAACAGGAAATTCAGAGTTCCCCAGAGTGAAGATTTTGTCAATTGCACGCTCACCTATCAAGTGCTCCTTCAGCTCTTCTGCAATAAGTATAAAACCAATCTGTTAAAAAACAATCTCATCATTCACTCTGTCAGCTGACAGACTGCAGAAAGATTTATTTTTAATCCTATATCTTTGAACAGCCAACAAAACCCTCTCCTCAAATAAGAATCATCAGATATGCTTCTTATTCCTAGGATTTGCCTCGAAGAGACAACTGGAAGTCTTGAGGTCAGCAGAAATTGGGCCTCCTCTCCATTTGGAAATAAAGATACTTGATACATCACAGCCTCTCACATACAGTGTAAATCTGTGACAGTGAAATGGAAAGTTTTGTAAAATCATTCTTAAAAGAAAGGGAGTAAATTTTTAAAGAGATCAATGAACTTTTTGAGAATAACAAGAACAGACCAGAGAGTGTGCAAGTAGCAATGGAATTATTTTCCCTACTGTTTTGGTAATCTTTTTCAGTAGCAGAAACTTCCTACAGGTGGTCAGAAAAGACATCCATCAATATTCAAACAGAGCAGAAAKCATTTACAGCTCCGTGACATTACACAAATATCATTAAGCTTTTAATTAATAAATTTGGCTACTGCAAAGCACTTATCACAAACTTCACTTAGAGCTTACATGTAGTTTCTTAATAAACAGTTTTATTAAACAGTATTTAAGACATATAAATAAAYTGAGCACAATCATATACCAGAGAAATGCAATTAAAACATTCACTAGCTATATTTTCCTCTCCAAGCCAAAATTCATTTCTTCGTCAGCATCCTAAAATTTTCTTCCTTTAAATTTACTTCCCAGAAGAGACAGGCACTTGGAATAGATGATTATTTAGATCCTTTCCAACTGAATAATTCTGGTATATTCTAATTTCTAGTAAGTTCTAAAAGATGGATGACAGGACAAAGTGAAGGCATGACACTAAGTTACATTGTTTTTATTAAAGAAAGTAAATAGACCACATGAAAAAACTCAACTATTTCAGTATTCCTACTGGCACAAAAAATCCACATCATCTGCACAGTATTCCTAACTGCAAGGGAATTCTCTTACTGTCATGACAAACTGTCACATCCATAAACTTCAAAACTGCATATAACCAGCAAGGAGCTATTATGAACATTTAATGAGCAGTTTCATATGCACAAATAAGGTGAATATTTATTAAATGTACACATATTTTGCCCCACAGAAAAAAAAAAAAAAAGTAACAGAAGAGAAATGCTGGGAAGACAACCTTAAAATACAAAAATTTGCTTTAGATTACAAGTTACCATCGTATTTAAAATACTTAACTTTGAAATGAAATGTCTCTTCCTTGTTTCCCCTACAGTACAGAATATTCCAATTTCATACTTAAATGACTCCAGCAGTGATGGCTAAAATGCTGTGATTTTAAGCATGTAAGCCCCTAGGTCTTGCATGATCTTGTTCTGCAAACTATTTTGAAACCTAAGAACTAGTGATCAAACTCCAAAGCTCACTCATTCACAACAGTCTGGGAGATTAAAAGATAATAAATAATTGTATCATCTCATGCTTTCAGAGCTACTGAAATATTCTCTCAGATAACATGGCCAAAGATTGGGGTTCTCAGTGGCTGACAGATTCCTTTTTAACTTAAAGTCCTCACTTTTCTGATCTTTTATCYTAATGTTTTATGTCTCTGACATTCCTGCATTAACAAGAAAAACAATCAAAATTTCCCACAACAACTCAAACATAAATTATGTTATCTTCACAGAACAACCTACCTTCACTCATACAAAATACTCGAAGGAAAGCCAAAAGCTGGGCAGAGATTGCAGGCTCAGTGGAGTGCAAGGCAAAAACACTAGAACTAATAAAAAGAAACAATCAAACAACAGTAAATGCAAGTTCAAGTGTCATATCTTTGAATTTATTTCAACATAAAAACCCATAACATATACAATAAATGTTCTGCTACAAAAGCAACTTAAAAAAATTAGGTAATATTAGCTCAAACTGAAAAGCTCCCCTAACCTGTATCTGAAAAGAACAATTATCTCTACAGTTTTATACTTAAAATTATTTTACACAGTGTTCATAATAAATTCATGAAAATGCAATCTTTCATGTCTGCTGCTCCTAATAGTACCCTCTGGACTGAAAAGACTAAAGGAAAATGCTGTGATTCACACACTGTACATTGTAGTATGTCTGCAAGGGATAGGAAAGAAAGAAAAACCACAGATTGCTTCAAATTAATCCTTGCTCTGTTTTTGTTCAAATGGTTATTAAAGCAAAGGGTTTTTTCCTTATATATGGTTCAAATTAGATGATAATATAGCTTAGAGAACTTCTGTAAATATTATTACAATAACTTTAATTTGCTATACAAACAGGAGAAATATTACACCTAAGAAAACTATCACAGAAGAGCTTCATATATGCTCTACTGGACACTATATACTTTGGAAATGTTTTAAAAAACCCATGGCATTGTGTTTTACTTACGTCGGGATACCAGCACGAGCTAAGACCTCTGCCTTCATAGCATACAGCCTGTCACTTTTACTCACGCCAAGCTTTATTTTCACTCTGTCATGTGAATTATTATCAAAGAAAAAACCACTGTGGATCACAAATTCAGCGTTTGACCGAGTGCCATAAAAAATGTAAATCTAGAAGGATGAAAAGAGAAGTGAAGGGACAGGAAAAAAGCTTAAGATCAGCTCACAAAAATGACATAATTTGAAAGTTATTTTCCAAAAGAGTTACTATTCTGAGTACAAGGTATATTTGGTTACATGAAGAAGCATGCTTTGTTTTCTGGTATTGAGTCAAATGCTGTATATAATGTGGCAATTACAYTTTAGAGATAGATGTAAACATATCTATGTAACAGAGACCTCGAAAGGCARGAACTTCTTATTCTGTACTTTAAAATAAAATGTTTTTGTTTCTCTCGCTGTCATAAAGTACCAGCATATGGAAATAAGCTTTCAAAGGCATTTTAAAGGCTAAAAGAATAAGAGACAAGGAGGGCCCATTAAAAGAAATGGTGTTTCTGGAGTAATTTTCCCCAACCAAATGTCCACTCAAAACAGTAACCTATACTGCTGATGGATTGGCTTTGCTTTCATTTTAATGTTACTTTGAGATATGGATATAGCACAGTACATCATACAGAGAGATCAGAGCTATGTGCAGCCAGTATTTATTTTTGTATTTTACTCTGAATTCTTTTATATGAAGCATATAGTTACTTTAATTCACATATAAAAAGAAGTTCCTAAATAAAACCTGCAGAATGTATTTAATTCAAGGCTAGGCTGTATGAAATGCACGGGACTAGAGGTCAGAGTAGCAATTGTATTCTCTCACATCAAGAGGATATTTTCCCATTTGTGTTTGATAACAGAATTGTCAATCAGAAAAAAAGTTTCAGAAGTTACAGAATTCCCTTCATAACCTCAGGGTACAGCAGTGCTCTGGATGCCTGCAAGCTTCCATTACTCTAGCTGACAGAGAAAGACAGTGCTCTCTAAAGGGCACAAGTAACACCAGTGATGCCATTTACTTCCTTTGTTTTCAATTTTATATTAGAACTATCTATCCTAAGTACTAAATGCTTAAGTATGATATTGAATTATAGTAAACATTATACTGTAACACACTCATATGATGAACAAGTGACCTGCCTAGATATATTAAGGCAGTGGGTAAGGAGCGAGCTGCTCACCCTCTCAAGGTTTAAAACTACTGTGATACATCTCATATTAAACTAAAAGTCACATCATGTATGGATTACACAGTTATGCTCTTACACCCCAAGACTGTTTTACAAAAAATCCAATTAAACAGAATGAGAATTGCTTTATTTCAGGCCAGTGTTTGACAGACTCTGTGGACTTCTGCTGCCTCACATTTTTTAGTAGTAAAAGCATGGATCATGCACTCTTCCTGCTGAAACTGTAAGAAATAACATCTGCACGGTATATTAAAGGACCGAAGCATTATATAATTACAGTACTTTAAAGATGTCACTAACAGTTAAAGTTTGCACAGAAATTAAAAAAAAAACCCTGATAAATAGCAGACAAAGTGAAACTACTAAAATAAAATTGAAATATAGGAACCCTCTATAATTGAAATGGAGAGAKCAGCCAGAACAGTTATATGACACATCCACTGCCAGCTGTGGAAAATTATAAATTGGATCACTTCTGGAAAAACTGTGGACCCCTTTTAACTCATCACACCACTATTGGAAAAAACAGAAAATATTTGACTACCATAACAAATTCTGAGAGAAAAAATATACAATCACTGTAAACTGCAGCATAGCAATGAGGATAAATACACTTCCAGAAAGATGTATTTAAAAAAGAAAAAATTCCACTCACTTCTTTGTTAAAAAGAATATAATAATACATAAGAAAAATTTAAATATTATAATTTGTAAGACTGACAAAATAATACAGTAAAAGTAATAACTCAGAGGCYGAGTTACAAAATATTTTTCAGGATGTTTCATAGACAAAGCTTTTGTCTGGTCATGCTGATTGCAGTTGCACAAGCAGTAGTCAGAACAGGAGTCGTAGTCCACTTGAGTGTTTAGGGTGGCTSCTGACACAGCACAGGGGCTTCCTACATTCCCGGAACCACTGTATTCAATGCATCACTAGTTCGGATCAGTTTTGTTTCTTAGCAGTTCTGATCAAAATACTGGACTCTGAACTGCCCATGCATTGTTGCRAGGCTCTCTCTCTGTCTCAAGATGAAGAGGCAAATGCATGCATGCCCATGTGAAACAGAGGGAGTGTGTTTTTAGGTCCTTTTCCATTTCCACTAAGCATTGCAATGACAACAGCTTTGGTTAAAATGACTGGCAACTGTACTGCATTTCACCTCTTTTAAATGAATAAAGACTAACAAGAAACATAAGCCAACAAACACCCATTGTTAAGAAAGACTCTAYAATCCTCTATCGTAAACGAAGTGGTGCTTCAAATCTAAAAAATATTTATCTTTGGTCCTTTGTATATGGCCTGTTAGAAAGTTTCTCCAAAATACCAAACTTAGTGGCAGTGTATGTACACTTACCAATGATTGAATACTTCAAATAGTTCTCTAAAATATGAGGAATAAAACCTCTCCTACAGTTGGGGTCTACCAAATGATAGAAGATATTCTGAAAAATGTGCATGTATTTAGTTTGGTAGCATTTTCACACAAAATTAGCTTAGCATAATRAAATTCAAATGTAGCAGGGCTTAATCCACATCACTGTTATTAAAATTTTGTAAGGAATCACCAAGTGTCCACAGAATTTAACAAAAGAACGATTATGCAGATAACTGTTCACACTACCTGTTCTCCAGGCTTGAAATCTTGAAGTGCTACACACTCACACCGGTCATCTTCTAAATTGTAGCCTGTAGTGATCTATCCAAGAAAAGAGTGACAAAAGCACCTTTAGAATTTTATATTTCTCTCTCCCACCACTGACAAATTTTTCTATTGGAAATAAATATTAAAAATAGGAACTGCATGCATTTCTTTCTCTGTACAATAGAACATCACTGATAGTGACTGCTATACAATTCCTGAGCAATCTCCTTTTTAAAAAATCTCTTGGATTTAAAAAATGGAGGAAATAACCTACCTGAAGTGAACAGAAGGCTCTGAGTAAAGTACCCTCCATAGACCACAGACAAAGTGCCATGCTAAAACCGGCAGCTTGTTATAAAGTTCTGGAGCTTTCAGTCACTCCCATGAGGCCCAAGGGAGCAAGGCACTGACAGCTCTATATGCTGTYCTTTATCCTTCAACTGCCAACATATTTTTGATCTCTCAATGCAAAAGGATTAGATAACTGTGGATCTTTAGGGGATACAATCTTCAGAGAATTATAATTTACTTGAAAATAATCCCTTTATCTAAAAGTTAAGTAATACTCTTAAAATGCTAAAAGGATTTTTGTGATGGTAGCAGGCAATGGAAGAGGATAAACTCTCTTGACAAACCTGCACTTCCCCCAAAACAATTACTAAACTGTAAAAGGGTCACCCTAACAAGTAAAGCTATGCTAAAAATATAATATTTTCATGGAGTGATAAACAGCATATTCTTGAACATTATTACCAAAGATGCAGTCACATAAGTTGCTGAAAAATCAGAAAGCAACTTTTATGGTASGTAGTATGAGTTCAGTACTGACAGAGAAAACTTACAGAAAAATATGCTCTGGGCCTGAGGAAAAAAACCTAGAAGAAGCCAAAGATTCTCTCTCAGCCTTTGAAAATGAAAACATACCTTTTTTTGCGAGCTGACTGACATGAGCTGCGGTATACCCTGATTCCCATTTTGGATGTAGCTTGTCCAAAGACAGAACTACTCAGATTATTTCAAAAGCTTGGTTGATGGCTCACACATTAATAGTTTTGCACTGCTTGCATCATCAAATGTGCACTTGTCAGCCGAAACAGTGCTTTCAAACAGAGCAAATCCAAAATGTCAGCCCCAAGCACGGGCAGCCTGGCCCTGCGGACACTTGTCCTTCACATGCAGATGCCAGCACTACAGGTCTGTTAATGGGTTTGTGGCATGTGGAGATCAGAAGAGAACACAAGAGTCATGAAATACAGCCTACTGAGAAATACAGGATGTAGTAGTTGAACACAGAAATTCCTCTGCATTTTCTAATTTGAACTGCACAATTTGAATCAAGATATAAGAGGGGTTGAGAAAGTTATCTAACCCTGAATTGCAGGTCACAAGCGCTAGATGATGACAAATATACCTTCCTAGCTCAAATACAACCATCTTCTGAAAAACTGTACCTTTCATCCAAAAAAGGAGCTCTTGACCTGTCCTGAAATTTTCTTAGTGTGCAAATCCAATTAAATAATTCTGTATGTGAAAAATGCACTCCATTTCCTGGAAATGCTGGAGGAACAGGAGACTTTCACAGACTGGGGAAATTCCAGTATTTTTAGAGGAGGACTCTGTTAGTTTAAGCATGCCTCACTAGAGTACTAATCTTTCTTTTAAATTTTTATTTTTGCTTTTAAATGAAAAAAAAAACAAACCAAAAAACAAAATAAAACCACCACACAAAATCCAGCAACACTTCTGAAAGACTTCTCTATAAAGCATAATGGAGTGCTAGACTCCTATTTCCTCTTTCTTTTAATAGCAGTCATGTAAGAGAATTAACAGGGTGTTTACTTCTCTTCCCACATGATAGCTGACAAATTGTATCCCTTCAGTTTTATTTCTGAAGCAGACTGATACATGAATTTCAAGTTGTGTATAAAGCATGCAATAGTCTGCTTGGTCAGTGATTAAGGATGGACCCAGCCCAASAGGCAGAATGTAGCTTATTCAAAGCTCTGTCAGAACTGGTAATCAACCTCTGACTGTCAAAATACAATCCCACTAAAGAATAACAATGAGAAATGCATGAAGACAACCATTTTGAAATAGTTCTTAGAGGCAGGTTGATCTAATTAATAGTGTCAGAAGCAAGAAAAAGCTAGATGGACCTAGCTCCAGTTAGAATCCAAAGAGCCTTTTATTATCTAGCTCATGGAAAGGAGCTCTGTGGAATAAAGCAAGAACAGGGATATATATWGGTAGCTGATTGATTTGAGATTTCAGCACTACATTGGAATAAAGACAGGGGTGCATTCAATGCCATCTTTTGTTTCTTACTTTCCTGCAATGAATAACAATCCACTTAATGTATTTTAAAGGGACTGTGCAATGATTACAACAGAGCCCACCCTTATTCTCATCTTACAATAATATAAACTACAATACAGGCAGCTTACAGTTATCTTAGCAGTCTTCCCCCCTTCATTTCTAATAGTACAAGACAACTAGCACACAACAGAAATAGATTTAGTAGCTTTTATTAGCCAATTACCAATATTACAGTTTTCTATCCTTCCTGAATTTATATCCATTTAAACTATTTTCTGTAGAAATATGAAATAAATTACTGAAATCTTTACATATATACAAAATATTTAAGTTCAGCACAACCCCCCTTGCCCTTTAGGATATACTTCAGCATAAAAAAAGCGTTTTCAATCCTGATATTCTACTACATTAGCAGGTTTGGCTCCAGAGGCTGGCTCCATATCAAACCCATTGTTAAACAGCATAATAAAAATAAAAATTACTTTATCAATTTAAATARAAGTTTGAATGAGTAAAACAATATAAATAGCTACTCTTTTAATATATGCTACTTAATTTTTCCCTCACAGAACCTTGATTCTCTTCCTCTTTACTCTAATCCAAACTTTGAAGGCATTCATTAAGAGTTGTCTAATGAATACAGACAAGTCTCTGCAAAAGCATCTGAAAGAGATGCCCAGCAGGAAAAGGGTACAGGAAGCACTGACGCTTACAGCTATGACTTATATTACAAAAATACACATTTCTGAATTTCAAGCAGTTTTCTTTGTACTAAAGACTCTCATATGAACTTTGTTGCTAAATCAAAGCTGTGAGATTGTGTAACAACTAAGCAAAGGCAAGAATCACTGTTAAAGAACAACATGTTACCACCTTGCAACAGGGAAAAATAAATAATGAACCCCAAACACTTGCAATTTCGTAGCCTAGCCTCCCCTGCTGTAATTGATACAGTCATAGTAATACTAAATTAGCTAAATGTCGAGTGAAAAACAACTTGCTTTACAGTTTGTTCATTTAAAACAGACTTTTTTTAYACCAACAGCACTAACGCATACTGCTGTTCTATCACTCAGGTCAATCCTCCCACAAAAGAACCAGTTCACTTGAATAGCATGGTCATATCCAGTGCTTACAATAAATAATATTKTCTACTGGAAGTACAAGTAGAGGGTATGACTTTTGAAGAGTCCATGCGCATGACTAAATAACACAGATAAACCAGCCTCTCTGGGTTTCCATTTCCTCACCTCAGCATTAACTAGCCTGTTAATGAAATCAGGAAATATCCCCTGAACTAGTGCACGTAAGCCAAAATGTCAGCAGGTCTGACTTTCTATATACATATGTCACCTTTTAAATGTTTAATATGCCCTAAAGTAGTATTTTTGCATTTTGTTTCTTTGATGTAGTAACAGATGTACTGTTTTTGTTGAACTAGGCTTTGTTCTTGCTGTTGCCATCTCTATAACAAGGCTCTTTGGGCATGGTTAGGAGAGCAGGCAGTATTTCTTAGTCGCAAATCTCTAGCCACTTTCCCTAGTGGTAACTACAAGAGGCAACCTCCATCAGTGCCTGCTTTCTGTTCTCAGAACAAATCTGTCCAGTAGTGAGCATCTTTTTCAGCCCACCAGAAACAAAGCTCCRTGTCAGGAGAGACTACTCAGGCTTGTCTGGACAAAATGTATCATGTAAATGAAAACTTTTAAAAGTACATTATATGCACAGAAGATATAACTTTATAAAGTATCCAAGCACTTGTAAAGTTTTCTCTAGATAAAGAAAGCTCTCCCTGAAAAGCTATCATAAGGTATTTGAGAAACTGACAAACCTTTCAGTTAGTTTTTTAGGGTCTCTTGGGAAGATAACATACTTGTGTTAAGAAGTGTAACACGAAGTGTTACTAAACTACAGGAGTTGAAAAGGAGTTGAAAAGATTAATGCTTAAGCCCTAAAGCCTTTCAGCAACACTGAAGAAGTCCTTACCAGTCCATTAGTATGATTACACATGTCCCATAAAGGTATCAGAGCCAGYGTAACTCTGGAACCATCTTCTGTTGGAATCTGGTTCTGCCGTGTCATAACAGAGGAAACAGCCCATCTGCAAAAGTTAAAAACACAAGATGGTCAATGCTCAAAACATTAAAATATCATTGGCCATAGTCCCACCTGAAGCAATCATTTAGACTGGGAGTTTCCAAACTTAAGTTTCCTTAAAGATCACACTGACTATAGGAACAGTAGAAGGCAACATCACTTGCAGGAGACGCAGCAGCTCCCAGGTCTCCAAGACATACACACAGAACAAATCCTAAAGCAGGACTGCAGTGCCTCCTCTCTTTACAGAAGAGAATCTTCACACCTCCTCTCTTTACAGAAGAGAATCTTCACACCTTCCATTGGCTCCGTCCTTCAACCAGAATCCACTCCTAAGTCAGCTCTTCACTGCATACGTATCTCACACTACACACCCCAAATCTAGGGGTCACTTGCTCCTGCAGGTTTTCCTGCTTGGCAGCAGGAGCTCTCATTTACGGGCAAACTCTCCTAAGAGCCATATTTTCCCCCTCACTCTAAAAAGCTGATGTACTGCATGAACTGGCAACCAGCACAACCACCTGACACATGCATGATCTTTTGTAAATGTTTCTCTTCAGTTTCAGCTTAGGTCAGTATTTCTAAATTTTCTACTTTTCTGAGGGGGTAAAAAAGCCACAATATTCCAAACAGATATCCAGGTAAAAAACATGAAGAGAATATTACATAGTTCTTTTGCACATGGACATAATTCAAAACCCTTCTAAGTCAGATTAACTAAACAAAATGCAAGGTACCTTTTCAAATATAAAGAAAATCTTTAGAAAACCTTTAGAATTTCAGTATTTTCTGGAATTGCATTTTTTATTTTATACCTGACAAAAATTAGTATTAAACACCAATGGAAAAGACATTCTTAGTTGCACTATGTTCTGGTCTTAATACATATCTGTGTTGCAGGGTTTTTTGAGGGAAAAAAAGAYGCCTTCAGGAGAAGATCAAAATAATGTCAAATCACACAGACACCACTACTAACATGAATTTAACAGGATTTCTTCAGAAGGCCTGGACTGCTAAAAAAGACAGTGGTAAACTGAAATCCACCTAATTTTTAAAAAGAAAGCAAAAATTGTGAACAATTTTGATAYGAAAACACTGTTTGAAATATAGTAACAATATGTGTCCTGTTAATTGTTGTAATTTATCTGAAAAATTGTAGRCCACTTTACATCTAAGTTCCTCAATCACCCTTTAAGCAAAGGAGACGTGCTTTAGAAATCACATTTTCACAGACTTAACCCACAAGTACAACTAGGCTAAAAAATCCCTCACAAATGCTTTTTATTTATATTATTTTAATAATTCAACAGAATTAAAGCTCTTATTATCTTCATTGTTATTCTTTTTATCTTAATTCTGTCACCCCTTATAGCACCTCCAACTGACACTCATGCTTCATGTGTACAACTTCCATTCTCCACTTCTCCTGTTCAACAGCAGCAGTTTCGATAATAACTTTTGCTAGTATGTGCTGGTAGAGCCTTTTATGACAAAAAAAAAAAAAAAAAAGAAAATAAAAAAAACCTCCCCAAACCCTAAAACTCCTGCCACATCGACTGAATTATTTTCTTAAGAAACAAGGAATTACCTTAGTAACCTCAGACTATGTGTGCCAGTTGGCTAAATTAACTGCTTATAATGACTATTCCTTYGTAACAACTAAAATCTGCATATTTATTTCACTTATTCATTAAGAAAGTGAATTATATGAATTTATATAATTTATTATTTATATTTATATTATATGAAATCCTACAATTAACGTTTCAGTAACAATAGGGCCTTCCCACCAATGAAGAATTTCCAGGGCCCCATAGTTTACCATAGTAAAAAAAAAGAAAAGAAACAAAGAAAAAAAATTAGTTAAAAGACAGACCAACCTGTAGTCGTCATAAGTGAAAGAATCCTTTAAGGGCAGTTTGCTGGCATTAGGATGGGCCTGAAAAATGTAAGTTGCATAAAAAGGTGAAAAGAGGAAGAAAAGAAAAATCAGAAATCAGTCAGCAGAATTTCATTATTTAGCTGCCTAACAGATCCTAACAAGAGCCAAATGAAGCAGGAGGCGTCCAGCCGCGCTACAGAGGGATCATCATGCTATTATGCTCTCATACATCACTGTCAACTTAATTTGTTGTGCCCAGCAGCCGCCATAAATCTGTTTCTTCATATTTCAAGACTGGAACCCACAGACATTGTACAAAAATAAAAAAAAWTTAAGGTGGACCGAGTATGTGAAGGTAAAACACAATCCAGCCCTCGATGCACAGTGGGGGAAAAAATCAAACAATAAGCGTACATTAGCTTTCACCAATTTCCACATTTTCCTCTCCTCTGGGATATCACTAAGGTATTTCACAAATGCAAGAAATATTATACAAGATTTCCARCTCTTCCTTGATACCTGTAACAGTGTTATTCAGTAAAAGTTGCACTACACCGCTGAAACAAAAGCAGATTAAAATATTTAAATAGCTTTGGTGACAAACACTGATTAGACAGTATCTACATTAACCCATCTACACACGTCTATCTAAAAGTGGAGCTGTGCCATTTGAGAATGCATACCACAGTTCTTATTAACAAGCAAACATTTAATTTCTAAAGGCTTTAAGAAGCTCTGATACCTGTTATTTTTGCGATTAATTAACTTATTTAAAGTCTCGAAAAYACAGGTAGCTTTAAGCCTACATTCACACATTTTCTTTACAACTTTGTTCCAATTCACAAATGGAAAGCCATAGTAGCATAAATTTTAATCTTCAGGTTCAATTAGGTCTCTGTGATGAATTAAAGCAAATGATCAAACGGTTATTTCAGAAGATACAAATGATTTTTTTGCATAGCTCTATCTTTGCGATGCTCTTAATGCATGAAGCTCCATGTAGTACGCAGTTTTTTACTCTTGATGCATTAGCATCACAAGTGTGTGGCAATTTATCATTTCTCACTGTAATGTACTTGCTGGCACTGTGTGCAGGACAGTAGGGGATGAGGTAAAAGTGGCTCAAACCGTAAATCAATTAGAAAACAAAAGCTTGTGCTCAGCGCGCAATTTTAGGCAAATTATATATTACAAAAGACTGCCAATTGGGTGTGAGGTCCCAGGTGGCTGCTCTCTCTCAGCCCCTCCGGTTAACCCTTCCGATGGGCTTTCTCCGAAACACGACTGAAGTTAATCATTCCAGGGGCTCCTGTCCTTCCCCTCACTTTTTAAATTTTTCTCTTTTTTCTACRTTTCCATATGATTTTCACTCACATCGATGACACGGTCATTGTATAACAAATCCCTTCGAGTTTAATTGTAGCAACACACTGTACGGTTGTTCGTTCCCACAGAAACATTSAGCACAAACCCAGACTGAGACCCAAACCAAGACATTTCAGGAGGCACCTTCGCTGCAGGACAGTCCAGACCCGAGTCCAGAAACGAACACAGAAAGTCAGCCTTGAGCTGGAAATAATTCTTASAAACAAACCGCACTGTAGTTTTCGTTTATGACAATGCAATTGCAACTCTTATTGCTAGTGTTATTAATCTGTTTTGCAGCAGCTTGATAGATTAAGCAGGGAAAGACAACACTGTTTCAGCCTCTCAGTTTCCCTTTACAGCACGACCGCGTTCCTCTCCGGCCCGTGGCGATCGATGTGAGAAATCGGGTCTCACTGCGCGCCTCAGGTTTACAGACGATATTTCACATTTAGCCCCCCGATCCCTGTGGGTGCCCTCCGTGCGGCCCACGCCCGCGCCCCGGCTCTCGGCCCCGCTGCAGCCCCGCCGCACCCCGGGCCGGGCCCTCAGACCGCGGGCCGCGCGGACCGGCACTGCCCCCTGCCGGATACCGCTCAGCGCTGCTCCGCTCCGCTCCGCCCGGCCGAGCCGCCGCCACCGCCACCGCCACCGCCGCGCTCCTCCCGCCGGCCTGCGGGGCCGGGACACGAAACCAACCGCCCCCAGCATCCCCAAACCCCGCGCCGGATACCGCACCTGCACTGCACGCCAGCGTGCCCCCGGCCGAGCGGGTACGGACCTAATCACCGCAGGAGAAAGACCCCGGGAAGGCAAACACCCCTGTCTGTCCCCTCTGTTCTCCTCTGCTTTCCTCCTACTCCCTAACAGCTTTTAGTGGAACATGCTGTTTTTCCAAGGGTAATAATGACTGTGGTCATAATGCACTMCAAGTAAAAAAGCATTGCAGACACTGCGGGGGCACAAAGCCAAAAAGCGACTGCTACAGCCCCTGTGCCCAGTTCCAGCCCACACTCCATTCCGAGAGCAACCAGCCAACAGCCTCAACCCAAACTTGGAGCAAATAAGCATAGGATGCAAGGTATACACATGTTGTCATTGTCCTCTCTGTGAGAAGGGTGTATTAGATCAGCGGATCGCAGGGAGATCAATTGTTCATTTCACACAAGCAGTCCCCCTGTAACAGCCAAGCTGAACACCCATCCCAGGGGCCAAAGATCCGGGATGCCACCAAATGCTCTGTCACTGTCCTCGTTTGTAAACCTGTGAAACTTTGCCCCTATGTGGACACCATCCACATGTAATTCACATAATTACAATAAAGGACAAAATATACACTCTCAAAAGACACAGGGTAGAATAAAATTCTAGCAYATGTAATTACCATATTTATAACATTCCATGGTACAATATTCTAGTAGCTCTTTTAAAGTTAAGATACGTCAGCATATTTGATCATGTTAGATTTCTGACTTGGTCTTTCTACTATGTAACTTAAAAACCCTATAGATTACAAGAATCTGAAGACAGACAAAAAAGAACAATATTCTGATTAAAAATTTGATTTAGTATGCAGCTTCTCTTTATAGTCCCTTGGTAAAAATGAAATCTCCCTAACAAACACTTAATAAAACCTGTCAATATATCTAGAAAGAAAAATGACACAAATGCATTAAGTATTAAATACCCTTGAAAAAAGTCACATATTCCATGAATTTTTGATGTACTATCTTGACATTAATGTAAAACCTTGATATTTATAATTGACAGATATTTAATAAAGTATAGAAGATGACTGCTGCATAGCATGCAAATTGCTCAGACTGCTCGAAAAAGATACAGACATACTTAAACTAAACAAACACTTAATACGTAAAARAAATCAGATCTAGCTTTTACAGGTTCACGCAGCTAGGTCTCTACAGATTAGCTTTCAAATGTGACATTATCCACTACATGAACCCTAATTTTAACTTACCAAGTCTGTATGAAGTAGTTTCAGAAAGTTGGGTGGGGAAGCTTTAAATAAAAAATGGGAACATGAAAATGTGAATATATTCATTTAGATGCAGGTCCTGACATTCTACTGAAAGAGTTATTATAAAGAACAAATACCATCTATTTCTTTACCCTTTCTGTGAAAATATTGTCAGAGCTGGCAATCAGGGTGATGACCACTGCAAAAACAAATAGTGGCATGCTGAATTTCATTTTCCTTCTGATGCTGCTATTCCTAAAAAAAAAAAATGAATAAAAAAATGCTTTTTCCCCTTCAGTGTTCCAAGCCTTCTTTGAGACATTTGGAGGATATCTCAAAATAACCAGAAATATTAAAAAGTAACAGTGATTGCTGCCAGATTGTCTGCAGCCACTGTGGAAAGAGACAGACTGTTATTCTAGTCACCTAAAACACTATCAGACTAGAAGCCAGTTACTCAGTATGGCAA